>NC_081396.1:15087634-15372751 GCF_030684315.1 Stegostoma tigrinum | reverse complement strand
TGTCCGAGAGAAAGCGACTTTCAGCCTGAAGATAAATTATACAAAGTGATTCTTCCAGCCAACACGAAGTAGAATGTTATTATTCATTCGGTGTATGTGTGATATTTCCGGCGGTACAGCTGTCTCAATGTAACTCCAAGTGAAATAATAAGGGGCACCTGTCCTTCCCCTTCACTGGGCTTTGAAGAGTAGCAGGTATTCACCTCTGCCGTAACCTTCAATTACACAACACAATCTATAATGATACCGTATAACCCAGCGAATCAGTTATTGTGATGTTCATAACGATTGGTCATTTATCGTTCGGCTATCATATCTCTTTGCGGTTTTGGATAGTGTCGCGCTATGACACAACGACATAGAAACAGCAGCCGGTTCTCACCTGAACAGGTGACACCTGCATCATTGGTGTGTGGTTCGTCGTAGTGATCCCAAGTATCTGCTTCACAGTCCCTCAGAGCATGCTCAGCGCCGCTGCAGAAAACATCCCCAGTCACAATGGGTCCGGATCCTGGCCCAAAGTGAGAACGAAGCAGGGCAGAGACTGCAGTCCCACAGTCCAGCTCCTGACACACAACATTAGCGTCTGGCAGGCCCCAGTTATCATCAAACACAGTCCCCCACAGCCCTTCATAATGAACCTCCACTCGGCCAGCGCAAGGACTGCCCCCGTTCCCAAGTCTCAGTCTCACCGCCTCTGTAAAACACACGAATAGCAATTAAGGTTCACAAGGCAGATACATGCAATGTGTCATCACAGCCCACGTTCGCCATTCACCTGCAATGACTGTGAGGGTATGGTACAAATGCACTCTGCAATAACATGACTCAGAAAATGGACTGTATATGGTGAAAGGAGAAGGGTCAATTTTATTAAGTAGTGCTCACTCACTGGAGATACAGTTCGAGAAATGTGTTCACAGGAACAATTACTATAAATGAGCCAACATGAGAAGAATGATATTCATTGTTGATTTATGGGACATGGGTGTCTCTGCCTGGGACAACATGCATTATGCATCTCTCACTGCCCACTTTGAGAAGCTGGTAGTGATCTGGCTTCGTAAAACACTGCAGTCCATGCACTGAAGGTAGATACAGAATGTCATGTGGGACGGAATTCCAGGATTCTGCCAAACAAAATATTTCCAGGAGTGGATAGGGAATGTTTTAGAAGGGGAAATGGCAGCTGGTGGTTATCCCATGTATCTGCTGCTCTTTTCCTTCTCGATGGAAGCGGCCCGACATTTGGTAGCTGCCGACTCAGGAACTTTTGCGAATTTCTGCAGCGCGCCTTGTGGATAGCACATACCGCTGCTGCTGGGCGTCGGCGGTGGAAGGAGTCTGTGCGGTGCCAGGCGAGTGGGCTTCATTGCCCTGATTGATGTTGAGGTTTTTGAGCTTTGTTGGAGCTTCACCCCGTTCAGTCAAGTGTTCAGAACATGTTTGAAATTCAGGAAAGGTGAGAGGAGCGTGTCGGGAATGGCCCGTTTTCCATCGCGTTCAGCACTGACTGGCGAGAAAACACGAAGGACCCGCCCTGGGATCATAATGCAGTGAGACGGTATATCCGCCCAGCGCAGCCAGCAACCTAATGGGATGTATGACACGCGATCGAGATGTCAATGTTCAATAGTGAGTGAAATGATTGAAAATGAGTTCCAGACAGCAGCACTGTGTGTTCAGCTGATGTTTTAAACCTCCTCACTCATTGTCTCTCGATCTGAGAACTGCAGTATGAGTGGAAAAAACTGCTCACACTCTCTTACCCAGGAATTCTGGAAATAGCGACCTTCAGGAGTATTACATCCCCCTTCAGTTATGTCCACACAGCTGGTTAACACACGAACATTAATGTATGCATATTAACATGCATATGCACAACATGGTTTTCGAACAGACACACCAGTACATGGGGATTCTACTCCATGTGATAATGACATTAAATTACCTGTGCTCTCGGCCTGAGTGTCGACAAGTCTGCCTGAAAGACAAGGATATGAGTAAAGGGTCAGGAATTAATACAACGCTTAGAAATAAATTCAAAATGTTCAAATCAACTGGGGATAAAATTGCAAAATAAACGGCATCTCAAAATGTGAAATCATCATTTTAAGCAATGCATATACATCAGGAAATGGAACTTCCACACCAATAAATGTGGACATGTCGTATTTCCGAAATTTAACAAAATCAGCTTCAAATCGACGGTCACACTGCCAAAGCAATGGACTGGGACCTTAGTGAGGGACATTACAACCCACGTGTTGGCACTGTGAAGGTTTCAGAAAATTACTGATTGTTCTGCTCAGTCCTGTACTGCCGACTTACTCAATATCATTATGATCCCTGTACAAAGCATAACTATTTCCCGGGGGAGACAAAGCAAGGCGCCCCATTTAAACAGTGCAGGAGTTTAAGGGGTAGTAGGAGCTGCAGATGCTGGAGAATCTGAGATAACACACTGTAGAGTTGGATGAACGCAACAGGCCAAGTGGCATCAGAGGAACAGGAAAGTTGACAGTTTCGGGAAACATCAGCTTTCCTGCTCCTCTGATGCCGCTGGCCTGCTGTGCTCATCCAGCTTTATACCGTGTTATCTCAGGAGCTTAAGAGTTTTGTTCGATCAAAAATAATGAAATAAGCACCGATTCACAGAACGAGTCAGGCAATAAATCCAGAAAGCACATTCCCTTTTGAGTGTTGCATTGGGCGAAATTTTTTTTTTAAAATGGTTTTAGCTGCTCCCCGGGCTACATGGCCGCAGCAAGCTTCATCATTAACATATCCAACAGGAGTTCTCAATTTCCCTATTTCCAGCACATGCGGCTTTACTGTGGTTCAAAACAGATAGCTTACCATATCAGTGTCAAAAAATAATTCTAGCTGTCAAAACAAAGAAAGGATATCTTTCATGCGAAGGAGCCTTAGCTACCACTTTCAACAACCTGCTCAATTCTTTCCATTTCCTTTCCACATTGCCCTCAATATGTCACTTTTGGATTATTAATTACCCAAGTCCAACTGCACTGGAGACGGGTTAGTAACAAACCCGTTGTAGATTTTTTTTTAAGTTTCAAGTGCATTCTGAGTTTGCCCTGTTAATGATAACATGTTGCACCGCTACCTAAATGATGTAGGAATCAAAACACATTTTCAATTTAATTTCAGTTGAAATTTCTCTGATTGCGTGACAAAATTTAGTTTTTTTTTATTTCCTGCAAATTCTTTCCCATGCAACTATTAAATAATGTATAAATCGATAATTGGTTGCTTTCAGTCTCAGAATAAGTTTTCTTCTATTCTCACTCATTTAGCCAAGACGAACCATGAGTCAGATGGACACTCAGTGCTGGCCTGGGATTCATTCAGTCTCTGCTCTACAGATTCTCTTTGTTCCCCTTTATTTATTTACAGGATGAGGGCATCGTTGGCCAGGCAGCATTTATTGCCCTTCACTAATTACCCAGAGGGAAGTTAAGAGTCAAACACATCGCTGTGGGTCTGGAGTCATGTACACTTCAGCCTGGTAGGGGAATCAGATTTCCTTCCTTGACGAATA
The DNA here is from genome assembly GCF_030684315.1 of Stegostoma tigrinum. Taxonomy (NCBI): domain Eukaryota; kingdom Metazoa; phylum Chordata; class Chondrichthyes; order Orectolobiformes; family Stegostomatidae; genus Stegostoma; species Stegostoma tigrinum. Next base: position 15,369,189 of record NC_081396.1, on the reverse strand, counting down.
TTAATGAACGAGATTTTTTTCCATCAATTGACGATGGATTCATGATTATCAATGGACTGTTGTTAAGTGGCAGGATTCGAATCGGGGTCTCCAGAACACTGGATAAGATGTTGATCTCACTGTGATGTATCAGGCCTTTGACATTCGTCTCTAACTGGACAGCTTTCTCAAAAAAAAATCAACGTCAGATCAGTGGCATCACTCTGAACACAGTAACTGATGGAGCACTGTTACAAACTAAGGCTGTTCAAAAATTTTGCTTCTGATTCTATGCTGGATGTATTGAGAGAATAATTATGATTGCTTTGCAACATGCATGCACGTTTGAACTCTTTTCAAAACTTTCTATCCCACATGATAATTGGTTTGCAACGTAGCTGAAGACATCATTTTCAATGTATAATCACTGGGTTCGACAGATTTCACTCTGAAATACTCTATTCTTACACAGATTGAGACCTAAATCACGCTGAATGTGTGCAACAAGAAACATGGCAAGTTCATTTCCAGTCTGCTTCAGCTACACATGGGATACAGGACTTTTATTTTAAATGGTACGCTTATTAGATTGAAGAATGTAATCACACTTTGATTGAAATCTACAGAACTGAATTAAATATAAATCGTGACTGGAATATGAAGTAACAAATTACTGCCATTGACAGAAATACAGAAAAGCTGTCACTTTTAAACATGAATTAACATGGAATATAAATTAAGTAAAAAGTTAGGAATTATCACATTTATTCACGTCTTGTATATTATGATTTTCGTCATTAATTAAAGTGAAACATACCGAATGGATATTGAATTATACCCACTTAGTAGAATAATATCAAAGATAAAGAGTTCATATCACAAGAAAAAAGAAAAACTGAGATGAACATTTCTCCTTTGAACTGCTTCTCCCAATTGTTTCTTCCTTAACATGGACATTTATAACAGAGCAATAGTGTCGCAAGAGATCCGTTGTTCGTAACTGTGGTACAAGGTGAACATTAAAATGGTTTGTGTAACTTCCGAGATTATATATCACACACTTCTCCAACTCTTTCAAAGAAAACCTTATAAACATAATGAAAAATCTGATCCGAGCGAATTGAACCCAAAAGGTTTCAAATAAAATTGAAATCCCAAGTGAACTCAAAAGGTTCCGAATTAAATTACCTCCAAGGAATTCATGATTTCTCTGTTTTGTGTGGAACTATTTAATCGTACAACGATATAACCCCCTTCACAAAAATAGTCCGAAACAAGTCAGAGACCGACGAAAGGGCAAAAAACTGCTCTGGAAGACAGAAATCTGGAACAAATGCAGAGAATGCTCGAGAAGGGGAGAGAGAAACAATGTTAATGTAGCGAGTCTGGTCTGACACTTACTGTCTGTTCTTCAGTTCTGAAGAATAGCCACAGCAGACTCGAAATGCTAACTGCGCTTCTATCTTTGCAGATGCTGCTGAATCTGTCGAGTATTTTACCAAAATTCTCTGACTTTCTTTAAGGTACGACTCTGTTATCCAAACTCGACAAAATTGATGTTGATGCATTTGAATAAACATTCTACAATGTGAAAGGCAGCTATCGAGCAAAATGGATAAAGTTGCTGCGCAAGTCTTTTTGTCTGATCTGCTACAACATACCTTAGACACAACAGAGGGCAACTGAAAATCAAACGACACAATACAAGTTCAGCCTGCTACATGTATGTTCAGTTACTACCAGGATAAAAAGTTCCAGCAAATTGGGTTAAATTAATGGACCAAATATACTAGCATTAGTAACTCTGTGCCAGACATTTCACTCTGAAAAGGCTGACTTAACCCATACTATACGCTTCAGGAGAATAATTCACAAAATTGGGAATTCTAGCACTTAAACAGCGAACACTCACGGAACTACCACGGAAAAATGCGAAAAGGATCTGCACATCAGTAATTACCCTGACCACGAAGATGCTAACTGCAGTTGGCAGGGGTCAATTGAAAAAATACGTCAAGCAGGTTTCCAGAACTGAAAAATTGAACGAAGTTATCGAACAAAAAGTACTTCTCTCTCTGTCTCTCTCTCTCTGTCTCTCTCTGTCTCTGTCTCTCTCTCTCTCTCTCTCTCTCTCTATCTCACTATTTGTGTGTCATTCTTGTTAATCCACTGATGCTTAAACAAGCTTCTGTAATTCTCGCCCTCACGTAATGTGGATGTACCTAGCCTCAAAGAAACGGAATTTTTCCTCAATTCAGGCCACCACCAGACTAAACCAGATGTCCCCATATTTTTGAATATACAGAAATGCAGTCGCAGAATTAATCTCCTCATATTAATTGCATCGTAAACCATTCATCATTAAGAATAAATTGAGTGAAAATTTTGGGCAGGCTGTTTCAGTTTTCGGAACAGTTATGTTATGGACTAATATCTACAGAAACGTAACAGTTCTGCATCAAAATGTTTGGACGAATTGTGAATGCAGGACAAGTTACTTAAAATCACACTCCTGTTACTTACATGACAACACAGTCAAGCAGCCCTGGAGAGAAACACAACCTGAGAGAAATGTCTGTGCTTATGTGAGCTCAATCGATGGTAAACACCGCCTTCACTCGTGTTTTACAGACACTGAGTCCACTGTTCGCTCAGAATCTTCTGCACTCGAATGTAACAGAAAACGCATCCAGCTCTTTCAATTTTCTTAACAAGATCGAAATTTTCTTTATTGTTTGCTTACCTTAAGCGATAACACAATGGGCGAAATGAAAATCAAATCAAAACAAGGCGGGCAAACTGCCTGAAAATGCCTGATCAAAGGATCTCAGTCTGGCACAACCCTCACTACAGAATGGGGAACATTTTTAAAATCGATTTAAATTTTCATAGCGTGAATATTGCCTGAAAAATGATATTATTGTCAGTCGAGCCTGAGTTTATAGCAGCCTTGCCCCGACACAGAAAGCCAATTCTACAAACCCATTTCCAGCAATGTGAGCAAAAACTCACCGCTGAGTGAACAGTGCCATAATAAGGTCATTTACACATATCTGCTCGTGTGCACAATACTCTGCGGGAAAAGGACAGGATGGATCCCGTCGGGTTCATCCCTGGGCAGACACTCCAAGTCATTTCACAGGATTCCTCATCACTAGAAGTTTCCAAAGGGCGCAAAAGGCATCGTTTGCTGGTGCTGAGAAAGTCACTAACTTCATGGACGCCTGGACTCAGTGCGCTAATCCACGCTACGCTGGAAGCAGCTGCATGGCATTGGGAGCGGGGTGTGTGTGTCCGTGGTAGAGAGGGTCACACATATCCTCAGGAATGTGTTTTTGCAAATGATGCCTGGAGAAAGATGCAGTGGAATTTTTCAGCGCCCTTATCCAAAGTAGCTGCGTGACACAGGACTCTGTTCCCTGCAATCTGTTCCCCAGGACACACACTGAGACGAACATCAACTGCGCCTGAGGACCATCAACTCGGTGAAAGACGCTCTTTTTTCTTCCCGAAAGCTGTTGGTCTTACAGACGAGGCAGTTGGCCCGACCCAGTACTACAGCAGGAATATTCCAACGCCCAAGCCGACACGCTGAGGGATGCGCTAAAGCTTGGGACAGCTGCAGCCAATGCGCATTGGGACACTACTGTCTGAAGCTTTTCTGCCAAAGTTAGATTGGGGCCCATTCTGCTCTTGGACCTGCCTGTATGCCTCAAATAAATGTAAATAACACCTTGTAAATGTAAGATATGTCGTTGGTTTGTTTGCTCGTTGCAGTTAAACTCTCTTTTTATTCCTTCACACGCGACAGAACAGAGCCAAACTGTTTTCGTGCTGACGTATGCCTGTACAGATCTCGTATGGAAAAAAGCACATTTTTGAAATAAAGGAAAGAAGTCTTTTGGAAAAGAAGCTTATCTGATCATCTGACTGAACTCTCAGCAACAACTGTTCCAAAACAGGCACAGAATATTGTCGATATTGCCCGGAACAGTGACAAACTTCAGACCAGATTCGGAAAATTACCAAAACGGCTAACAGAAACAAAATGAGCAAACGACGCTGGAAATCAGAATCAAAAACAGAAATTGCTGGAAAAAGGCAACAGTTCTGGTAGCAGCTGTGGGCAGAAAGCAGAGTTCACTTTTCAGGGTCAGTGTTTATTTCATGATACGAAGCTGACTGTGTCCCTTAGCAGAACAATGATTGTAACCATGTGCTCTGAAAAAAAAGCCTATCTCTTTTCCAAAAGTGCAGAATTGTCTCAACATCAAAATGCATCAAATTCTCACATAGTTTCTCTGTTTCACTGAGGAAGGGAAAGGCTCGGTATAAATGCAGGAAAATCTAGAAAGTTTTGGTGGAATCTACAGGCCAGATATACTCACCAAAATTAACCTCACATCAAGAATCTCGAAATTCAAAAGAAAATCTATTTCTATTTTACGTTCTTTCAAACAATAACTAATAAATTAGTTACATTTTGTTCTGCAGCATTCCCCGCTACACAAGTTGCTAAACCAGCGACGGGCACAGTTTCTAAACTGACACAAATTGTCACAGTAAGTTTTCAGCTGTGCGGGCTGTAAAGAAACAGCTAAAGTTTAAGGATCGGGGAGTTGAAGGATGGGGAGCTGCGAAGTCCCATCAATTGTTGCATAAACAGTCAGAGAAAGATGAAAAGAGCATATTTTTATTGCATTTTGTGTCAATATTTCCTCTTGCACGGACTGATCGTTATGTTATTATGACTTATACATCTCAGCAATGGTTGGCCTATAAGTATTAAAGAGAATATATTCAATAGACCATAACTCACAGTTCAATAGCTGCAGAAGAAGCACGTTCAGGAGTGTTACAAACATCTTCTGACTTGCTGGTAGCAGGTTAAATCTGTACATGAGTTGAGTGCTGTTTCACAGATACTGAGCAGCAGTTAACGAATCAAATGGCACCTCGATTTCTGTAAGACTTAGTTCCTTGACCACGGTTTGTGCAGAGGCCCGTGTTTCTCTCCAACAACCACTAGATTTTGATGTTTGCTCACTGTGAAATGAACTCTCGTCTTCTCCACCAATGAGAAGTGACGTGACCATGAATGGGCACATTGAAAGCGGGTTCCAAGCACCAGATTATCTTGAGAGATCAATGACGTTTAAGACTGTGGCTTGGAAGCGAGTCCCTACAGCGGAATCCATATCAGAGAATCACACGATCACAAGAGGTTTCAGGGCCTTTGTAAAGATTGTGCAAATCAACATCTCCTCGGGCAGCTGGAGAAACATCTCAATTTCTGCTTCTGCTCTTTACACTCTTCAGGACACAAAATGGAGTACAACAATGTCGAAGCAGTATCTCAGTGCTTCCTTTGGATTAGAAGTCATCCTCTTCCTCCCCTCAGTGTTGGTATGCTGTCGGTGTTGGTCTCAGCAGTGCAGACTAATATTGATCTCATCACACCAATCATTAACACCCATTCTGCATCTTCACTCTCCATGTATCATAACCAGTGCTCCCTTTTCCCTTGCTCCTGGACATACTCACCATCTGTTCCTGCCCATCCTGTCCACAGCATAAAAGCTACCATGATCCCGAACAGTGCCGTATTGGTTTCAAAATATCAACGTTTTAATCTCTGCCCTGATGATGCTAGAATGTTTACTTACTCCATTGTTTGCCTAGTTTTGCGTTAACTTCACCTTTCATTAATTCTGAAAATATTGGGTCTTCAAGTAACTTTCCAAATGAACTTGAACAGATCCCCAAAAATCAGATTGTATACAGCCCAATGGTATCAACGTGGACTTCACAAGCTTCAAAATCTCCCCTTCCCCCACTGCATCCCAAAACCAGCCCGGTTCTTCCGCTCCCCCCACTACATTCCAAAACCAGCCCAGCTCGTCCCCTCCCCCCACTGCATCCCAAAACCAGCCCAGCCTCTGCTTCCCTAACCTGTTCTTCCTCTCACCCATCCCTTCCTCCCACCTCAAGCTGCACCACCATTTCCTACCTACCACCTCGTCCCGCATCCATGACCTGTCCATCTTCCCTGGACTGACCTATCCCCTCCCTACCTCCCCACCTATACTCTCCTGTCTACCTATCTTGTTTTCTCTCCATCTTCGTTCCGCCTCGCCCTCTCTCCCTATTTATTCCAGTTCCCTCTCCCCATCCACCTCTCTGATGAAGGTTCAAGGCCCGAAACGTCAGCTTTTGTGCTCCTGAGATGCTGCTTGGCCTGCTGTGTTCATCCAGCTCCAGACTGTGTTATTTTAGATTGTATCATTACTTTAGATTGGCACATCTCAATGACTCCCTGTTTGAGCAGATTCTCCTCGTGTTCCCCTTCAATATTTGAGTAATCAAGGCCATTTGATAGAATTTGTTCTACAAAATTGTTTGAGGAAATGATTGCTCTCTCTATTTCAGGTGAAATTGGCTCCAGTTGCAAATAACTTTGACTTTGCTCCAATACAGTCCGATACAATCATAATCCAGAATCATTCAGATTTGCCACATGTTGGAATCTTACGACATCGGCTGGTACGCCTGATGTGTGTTAAACCTGCAGTGTTTGATGTCATGGCGCCTAGGGTATTACATCATTAAAATATAAATGTGAATAAAGCCTGAGGGCCTGATAATTTGCATTTTTGGGCGCTACAGGAGGGGGAAATATATTCAGTGGACGTTTGGTCTGCCATAGTTCAGATGGTTGGCCGATTCTGAGAAAATCCTCGTGTCTGATGTGAAAGAAATGCGACCCAACTGTTTTAAAATTGTGGAAACGGCAGTCGGGGCGTGTAGACTGTGGCACAAAGTGCAGTGTTACGGGAGCACTTTGCCCACTGTGTATCATGTGATAATACGCAGGTTGGAAAGCACAAACGGGAAGCAAAGGCAGAATGGATTTATGGGATGGAAGCCATGCTTGAGAACGCTTTTTGAGTTTTGGAGTTGTTCACTGTTTTGTGAAATAGACTTGGTGATGTTTTCGTATTTTAAAATGCTGTTGATAAATCCTCAAATAACAGGTTGGTGTTCAAAATGAAATTTCTCACGAATGCAGGGAATTTCCTGACCAAGACAGAGATGTGCTTCGTAGACAGGAAAATAACATACTTTCAATGGAAAACTGTGATAAGTGGTGAAATGAGATATCAGCTTTTGGACCGTAACTGTTCACAATATAGATCAATGATTTGGATGAGGGAATCAAGTGTGACATTGTCACTTTTACTGATGAGGACCACTCAAAGAGGTTTCAAGACTATCCAGATAAGCTGCGTCAGTGAGCAAATACATGAAAGACGCAGTCTAATTTGGATTAGTACGGAATTAGTGACATTGGAGGGGTGAAGAAAGAGGACACCATATCATAGTGTTATATAAATATTTCAGAGTTGTGAAGTGGAGAGGAACAATGTGATGTGGGTGACCCTGTAGATCAGTAACTGAAAGCAAGAAAGTGTGTTTGAATAGAAAGGTATGTGGTAAATTTGTCTTCATTCAACAGGGCTTCAGGACAAGAGCAAGGGTTTTTTTTCACAGATGCTGTGCAGGACATTACAGAGAACGGAACTGAAATGTTTTGCTTGGGCGAATGAGAGATGATCTTATTGAAACGTGTCTAACTAGGGCAGGGCAGGGCAGACAGGCTGGATCTGATGTTCCATCTCCTTAAGGGTATCCAAAAGAAAGCGTCATTCTCGTGGGGCATGGGGTAGAAAATTACGGTCAGTGGCGAGGACTGCTTTCTTAACTCTTGGGAGGTGAGCCAGTGGATTTCTCAAACATCTAGCACTGTCATTGAACACATTCATGAAGAGAAGCCAAGCTTTCCTATCACGAAAGCATCTACATGAACTCTATGGAAGTTGAAGGTAACAGATAAAGCCCAAGAGGACCATCAGGGACGATCCTATGGAAGAGAGAGAGACGATAAGTGGTGAGATTAACAGGAGGTTAACCACGCCTAAGCTTTAAGTGGTGAGGTCCCACGTAAAGTCAGCTGATGCGGGAAACAGTTAACTCAGTTGGCTGGACATCTGGTTTGTGATGCAGAGTGATGCCAACTAGTATTTTAAAATAGTGTTTACATGCAGTCACGCCCTCCAGATAGTGTGGTGACTGGCAGTGTACCATCTGCGGCCTAAACACTGTTGTATAAAGTGATACAAACACTTCCTTCCTTACCTATTCTACACCCCATCTAATGAAGGAAAACATTCTGTCTGTCTTCTTTTCAAACCCGGCTACCTGTGCTAACACTTTCCGGGATCTGAGAAGCTGTACAACAAAATGCCTTTGTTCCTCTTTTCTCCACACGGCCTGAGCATTTATTATTTATATCCTTCCCTTACTGAGCCATTCAAAATGCAAAAATGACTCACTTATCAGGATTAAATTATATCTTCCAATGTTCTGCCCCATTTGCCAGGTGATCTCAGACTGTAGCCTGAGACGATACTCCTCATGATCAATAACACCATCAACTTTTGAGTAATTTTGTAACTGGTGAATTACACCTTCTACAGCATATCGAATGTGTAAATGTACACAACAAATAGGAAGGATTCAAACACCGATACCTGTGGTAAGTCATTTGCAACAAGCTTCGCATCATAAAAATAATATCCACAATCACTCTTTGCCTCCAATTTCAAAGCCAACATCGAATCTATTTTTCCAACTTTGGATCATACTGGATCTTACCTTTTGTACCAGCTTTCCATGTGGGATCTTGTCAAATGTCTCAGTGATGAGACCAAGTAATCCACGTCAACTGCAATGCTGTCATGAATTTCTTTAATCCACTTTCCAAAAGTCACAGTAAAATTAATCAGACAGGATCTCTCTCTTCCACATTAATGCTAGCAATCCTTGATCTATCCCTGCTTTTGGACATGTTTATTCATTCTTTTGCCCAGAATTTGTTCCAACACTTTCCCTGCTCCTAATTCGACAGCTATTATCTCACCTCTCCCTGCTGTCTTCAACAAGGAACAACATTATCTATCCTCCAGTCATTTAGCACTTCACCTCCGGCCAACAAAATATTCAGTGCGTCTCCGCAGAAATTTCCTCTCCTGCATCGAATAGCAGCTTTTGGATACAAAGCATCAGGCCCTGGGATTTATCCACCTTCATGACTGCCACAGTATTAATCACCTATTCCTTACTAATCTTAACATGTTCCAGAACCTCGTCATCCCAAATGAAAGCTCCAATTTCCTTGCCTTTCTGAATACAGATGAGGAATATTCATTTAACACCTCAACCACGTCCTCTGGCTTCACACACAGATTGCACGTTTGCTCTCTCATCAGCTGCACTCCTCCGCTCTTCCACACTATATACGTAAGAAATGCTGGGGTATGGCGGGTGGTAGATCCATATGATTTTCTTATTCTTCTCTGCCAGGGATATGTCACCCCCCTCTATGGTCTCTTAATTCCTTTTTTTTTTCTCAGAAAACACACACACATTTTTCTCTCCTTTGTAGAGTCTGTCCTTTGTTTTCAATGCTCTGCACCGAACATATTGTTCCATATTTTTCTTTGTCAAACTGAATCCTTTGAACTCCAGGGTTCCCGAGACTAATATCCTGTTGATCTGTAGTCATAGAAAATACGCTGACCATAAATGCTCATTGCATGACTTTGAGGTGACTCCCATTTTCCGTATGAAATCTTGCCGACAAGTAGCTGCTCCAAGTCTATTATTGCCACACCCTGGCTACGAACATTGAAGTTATCCTTACTTCACCTGAAGAACTTAAATTTCTGCATTATCCTTGTCCCTTTCCATCATTTTTTGAAACTTATAGATTCATGGACATGGTCCCCAAAATGCTCAGCCAGAGACAGTTCGATCACTTGAACATCTTCATTCCCTTGTATTAGGTCGAGCACTGCCACATCTTCAGCATGGCCACCTGCAAAGTGACACAAGGTGATACATCAGATACATTTTAAAATTTCCATTCTGTTCGATCCTTTCACACTGAGGTGATCCCTGTTAGTATGAGCAAACATGATACCTTGCTTGTATAACCCATTGCTCTTACACACTGAGTGATGGAACAGAATGTCGGATCAAATAACCCAGCCCTGCTCCTATTTTGTATTTGTCTACGTGAATGTTAGATTGAATGTAACATGCTTAGTCAACTTTCCTTCAGATACCATTCCCCTTTAAACTATCCGCTGCAAAACAATTGGACAGACAAACACAGTGGTTTGTTCATGTGTTTAAACATTTTTTTATGCGACTTAGAATTCCCAAGCTTGCCCAGGAATGCTATCCACTCCGAATTCACCTTGCTCAGCAAATTCAAAGATCTGTTGAAAGACCACTGCTTTACAGTGTTGCAGCTCGAGCTTCAGGAATGGACACGACTGAATAGGTATGCCAGGCATCATTCCCTCGGTCTGTTTAGTAGACCAATATGACAACTGATTGGTGGTCAGAGCTCAGCTCTTGTTTTCAGTAATTAATTTGAAATTCCTCCATTTGTCATGAAAAGCTCCCTGAGCTTCAGGATGAAGAGCGTTGCTGAATTTCCCGAGTGCAGTTTGACAATAGTACATACCTTTTATTGAGTGTTGGTGGAGGCAGTGGATGAATGTGGATGTGGGGCCAATAATGCAAACTTATTTGTCTTGAATGGAGTGGAACTTCGTGAGGCTTTTTGGAGCACACGCCCAGGCAGTATGGAGAGATTTAAATCCTGTTTTTCTCTTCACACAGACAAACAGCTGGAGGAATCTTTGCGCTTGGCTGAGAGCCATGTGCCCCAGGAAAACTCAAACTGGGCATCACTGTGAAGTTTATTGCTGTGTAAGCACTGCTGTATATGTACTGTTAACTACCCCTTTAATCACATTATTGCTGATTGAGAGTACACAGTTGAGATAATGCTTGACATGTTTGGCTTCAACCTGCCGTAAATGTAAGAAAAGATGTGCGCATTTTTTGCACACTGACTGTCGACACTACAAATGCTGAGAGATTGAAACAAGATTCAACGTGCCCAATCACCCTGCCCGAGGAAACCGCTTTTTGTTCAGATGTAGAACATGTTGTATGTCTTGGAAAATGGTTGGGTCAAAGAAGGCATTGGGAATTTGTGGAAGTGTGTTCCTTTTCTTTTGTTTCACTGAAAGTCTGTTACCAGTGTTGTTCCACGAGGATCAGTGCTCGGACATCAGTTGGTCCATCATGGGCCTCCTGCACTGCCACAATGATGCCACCCGAAGGTTGCAGGAACAGCAACTCATATTCCACCTGGGAACCCTGCAGCCTAATGGTATCAATGTGGACTTCACCAGTTTCAAAATCTCCCCTTCCCCTACTGCATCCCAAAACCAGCCCAGTTCGTCCCCTCCCCCACTGCACCACACAACCAGCCCAGCTCTTCCCCCCACCCACTGCATTCCAATACCAGTCCAACCTGTCTCTGCCTCCCTAACCGGTTCTTCCTCTCACCCATCCCTTCCTCCTACCCCAAGCTGCACCCCCATCTACCTACTAACCTCATCCCACCTCCTTGACCTGTCCGTCTTCCTTGGACTGACCTATCCGCTCCCTACCTCCCCACCTATACTCTCTCCACCTATCTTCTTTACTCTCGATTTTCGGTCCGCCTCCCCCTCTCTCCCTATTTATTCCAGTTCCCTCTCCCCATCCCCCTCTCTGATGAAGGGTCCAGGCCCGAAACGTCAGCTTTTGTGCTCCTGAGATGCTGCTTGGCCTGCTGTGCTCATCCAGCCTCACATTTTATTATCTTGGAATTCTCCAGCATCTGCAGTTCCCATTATCTCTGATACTATTTTAACCTCACTGCGAAGCCTCTTCCAGGGATGCCTAACCTGAAGAAGTTACCCTCCTCCCTCCGGACCTACCTCAGGGAATCTCCCTCCCATTGCAACTCTCTTGTAATCTCTTCGGCCTTGAAACTGCTCGACCATGTCCTGAAGCAAACCAGGTACCACAGCCACATCACCTTCCTCAGCACCTGCCTACGGAACCAGATCATCCCCAAGGGACTACAGTCCACATTTCAGCCTTCCCAATTTGGCCCCAACCGTGACCACCTCCACACACAGAATATTCAGACCCTTCAGAAGCGTTTCTCCCTGCGAGTCCTGAAACAGACACTTACAGCCATGCGCCGGCACCTCCACACACTGCAATCCAGCCTCCCTCTCCCAGACCTGCAAAGGACCTCTGCTGTTTTTCATCCTCCGCAGGATCCACAGATTGAACACCCAGTTCCACTCAGCTTTACTGGACACCAAAAATCGTAAGTACAACCAACTCACTGGCCCCTGCCACCCACAAGAGGATTCCTGCACCTCCCAAATCCCGACTCTGTCCCTGCCCCTCCCCCACCATGCACCCGCCGCCATTGACCATGAGGACACGGCCCGAGACCCCACGGATGACGTCACATCCGCCTCCGCCGGCCACAGATCTTCCGGAACCGCTGCTGCAGTCACCACCTCCACTTCCAGGTACAACACCTCACACACCACCCTTACCACAGCTGCGGCCGCCCACCCCGACACTCCAACCGCCGATGGAACACCGCCCACGGCCGACGGAACCCCGCCGACGGAACCCCGCCCATGGCCGACCGAACCCCGTCCACGGCCGACGGAACCCCACCCACGGCTGACGGAACCCCGCCCACGGCCGACGACCTCATCGCTCCGCCCACAACCTCCACAGCCAGCAACACCAGAGAAGACAGCCACACTGAGCCCTGCCGCATCTCAACCATCCCCCCAGACCTCCCACTGACTGAGGACGAACGGTCAGTCCTTAGTAAGGGGCTCACCTTTGTCCCCCTAAAACCACACATCAACGAATACCAGTCACGGTTGGACATAGAGCAGTTTTTCCGCCGTCTTCGCCTCCATGCCTACTTCTTCAACCGGGAACCTAACCCTCCTTCCACTGACCCCTTCACCCGCTTCCAACACAAGTCCTCCTCCTGGACACCACCCCCAGGCCTCCTAACCTCCCTCGACCTCTTCATCTCCAACTGCCGTTGAGACATTAACTGACTCAACCTCTCCACCCCTCTCACCCACTCCAACCTCTCCCCCGCAGAACGGGCAGCCCTCCGCTCCCTCCACTCCAACCCCAACCTCACCATCAAACCCGCAGACAAGGGTGGCGCAGTGGTAGTATGGCGCACTGACCTCTACAACGCTGAGGCCAGACGCCAACTCTCCGACTCCACCTCCTACCGCCCCGTCGATCATGACCCCACACCCGAGCACCAAACCATCATCTCCAACACCATTCACGACCTCATCACCTCAGAGGACCTCCCAACCACAGCCTCCAACCTCATTGTTCCCCAACCCCGCACAGCCCGTTTCTATCTCCTTCCCAAAAACCACAAACCTCCCTGCCCTGGTCGACCCATCGTCTCAGCCTGCTCCTGCCCCACCGAACTCATCTCCACCTATCTGGACTCCATTTTCTCCCCTTTGGTCCAGGAACTCCCCACCTACATCCATGACACCACCCACGCCCTCCACCTCCTCCAGGACTTCCAATTCCCTGGCCCCCAACACCTCATAATCACCATGGATGTCCAGTCCCTATACACTTGCATTCCGCATGCAGATGGCCTCAAGGCCCTCCTCTTCTTCCTGTCCCGCAGGCCCGACCAGTCCCCCTCCACCGACACTCTCATCCGCCCAGCTGAACTCGTCCTCACCCTCAACAACTTCTCTTTTGACTCCTCCCACTTCCTACAGACTAAGGGGGTGGCCATGGGCACCCGCATGGGCCCCAGCTATGCCTGCCTCTTTGTAGGTTACGTGGAACAGTCCCTCTTCCGCACCTACACAGGCCCCAAACCCCACCTCTTCCTCCGGTACATTGATGACTGTATCGGCGCCGCCTCTTGCTCCCCAGAGGAGCTCGAACAGTTCATCCACTTCACCAACACCTTCCACCCCAACCTTCAGTTCACCTGGGCCATCTCCAGCACATCCCTCTCCTTCCTGGACTTCTCAGTCTCCATCACAGGCAACCAGCTTGTAACTGATGTCCATTTCAAGCCCACCGACTCCCACAGCTACCTAGAATACACCTCCTCCCACCCACCCTCCTGCAAAAATTCCATCCCCTATTCTCAATTCCTCCGCCTCCGCCGCATCTGCTCCCACGATGAGACATTCCACTCCCGCACATCCCAGATGTCCAAGTTCTTCAAGGACCGCAACTTTCCCCCCACAGTGATTGAGAAAGCCCTTGACCGCGTCTCCCATATTTCCCGCAACACATCCCTCACACCCCGCCCCCGCCACAACCGCCCTAAGAGGATCCCCCTCGTTCTCACACACCACCCGACCAACCTCCGGATACAACGCATCATCCTCCGACACTTTCGCCATTTACAATCCGACCCCACCATACAAGACATTTTTCCATCCCCACCCCTGTCTGCTTTCCGGAGAGACCACTCTCTCCGTCACTCCCTTGTTCGCTCCACACTGCCCTCCAACCCCACCACACCCGACACCTTCCCCTGCAACCGCAGGAAATGCTACACTTGCCCCCACACCTCCTCCCTCACCCCTATCCCAGGCCCCGAGATGACATTCCACATTAAGCAGAGGTTCACCTGCACATCTGCCAATGTGGTATACTGCATCCACTGTACCCGGTGTGTTTTCCTCTACATTGGGGAAACCAAGCGGAGGCTTGGAGACCGCTTTGCAGAACACCTCCGCTCAGTTCGCAACAAACAACTGCACCTCCCAGTCGCAAACCATTTCCACTCCCCCTCCCATTCTCTAGATGACATGTCCATCATGGGCCTCCTGCACTGCCACAATGATGCCACCCGAAGGTTTCAGGAACAGCAACTCATATTCCGCCTGGGAACCCTGCAGCCTAATGGTATCAATGTGGACTTCACCAGTTTCAAAATCTCCCCTTCCCCTACTGCATCCCAAAACCAGCCCAGTTCGTCCCCTCCCCCCACTTGCTCCCACAACCAGCCCAGCTCTTCCCCCCCCACACACTACATCCCAATACCAGTCCAACCTGTCTCTGCCTCCCTAACCGGTTCTTCCTCTCACCCATCCCTTCCTCCCACCCCAAGCTGCACCCCCATCTACCTACTAACCTCATCCCACCTCCTTGACCTGTCCGTCTTCCCTGGACTGACCTATCCCCTCCCTACCTCCCCACCTATACGCTCTCCACCTATCTTCTTTACTCTCCATCTTCGTTCCGCCTCCCCCTCTCTCCCTATTTATTCCAGTTCCCTCTCCCCATCCCCCTCTCTGATGAAGGGTCCAGGCCCGAAACTTCAGCTTTTGTGCTCCTGAGATGCTGCTTGGCCTGCTGTGTTCATCCAGCCTCACATTTTATTATTATGTTTGAAAATGTTGGTGGTTTGATGTGTAACTTCTTAATAGTCACACTAATCATTGATACAGATTTAGCATCCACATCCCTTCATTTCTGCTATAAAATCTGTGTTGGTCTCTTGCTCTGGTTACACTCGCCATGTCTTTCCATCGCACATCACCGATGAATGACATACAAACAGGACTATCTAGTCCTCTTTAGTTCTGATTCACAGTCAATAGACAGGAAGCGTTAACTCCACATAATCCCCCGAGCTTCTGCAGCTTTATCTATTCTTAATTCAGACTTCCAACCAGCTCAGAACTTTGACTGCATTACCATGGTTACAGATCAGGAACCACTTTAGTGTGTACGATGATGTTCATTCACATTACCAACCAAATCCCAGTTTAATTTGAGTTGATTTGCTCCATCTGTCGACGTGGCTTTCCCAGAGCAATGTTTCACAGATTTTGTGCTGAATTTCAGGCCACATTTTGGTTGTGTTGCGACAGAGGGAAACTTGCCAATGAACTGAGGAAATCTGATCTTTCAGAGAGAAGTTAAATGCACGAGCAGACAGGCTGCCTGAAAATGCTGGGCATTCCCTCTCCTTGATGTGCACCAGGTGAGACACGGCGTATTCCCTGAAAACCTGTGGCAGCATATTTCAGTGTAGATTATACTTTGGAATTCGGCAAGATTTATGGAAGGCTCAGTGTGTGAAAACAGTTCACAGTCTGCAGAACCAGTGAACCGTCGTTGTGCGCCTTGCCTTTCTGTTGAACCAACAGGAAACACCTGGCACCGTGGTAAATTCTATACTCAAGTTCTGTTGTCTGGCTCCCTTTACAAATCCAAAATTGCAGGTGAAAAACTGGAGTGAATTTGCAAGTAACATTCAGGCTTGGTATAATCCCATTCATTATTATTCTGGGTCACATCATATCTCACAGCAGCTGTGAATATGTAAATTTATTAAAGTCTTACATCCTGAATGCACATACACAATTGCAGTAACGTCGTTAAAGGAACACAAACGTGTGAAACAAAATTTCACCATGTCAGAATAAATGAGTTTGGAGACCGTGCACTCGGATCAAAGAACGACCCTGTATATTTGAAGAGAATTTGTAGATCAAACAATGACTGAGTTGCAGTGGTGTTACTGCGTGGAATGAGGCTGTTCGGCCAGCAGGGGCAGCACCTTTCTTCAAACAGACAGGATTACGTGGTGCCAGGTCTCTGCTTTATTCCTGCAACCATACACATATTTTTAACAAATTTCCGCTGCCTTCTGGCATCATTTCTGTGAATCTGCCTTCCCTAGAATTCTAGGCAGTTCCCTCCATATCGTAATATCCTGCTGTGTGAGAAAAACATTCAATTCATCTGAGCCTCTTTTACAGATGAATTCAGTCTCTGCCTTCTTGCTCCTCATTCTCAAGCGGGGATCATTTGTCATCACCGACTCAGTCCAGTCCTCTCATTGTTTCGAAATCCTGTCGCAGATCAGTATGCCTCCTTCTCCCATGAAGAACAGCTCCAATGTAGGGTCACAGAGTCAAAAGAGGTCCATCTCACAGAGAAAAGTCCCACATACACAGCATGTGCGCCCATCAATAACAAGCATCGAGGATTTCTGACCCAATTTTCCAGCTCTAGGCTTGCTGCTTGGTGTGCATTGGCTTCACAAGAGTCCACAGAGATACGACCTAAATGTTAGTCAATGCATTGCCCCTACCACCCTTCCAAACAGTATGCTCCTGGTTACCACCATGGCCTGGGTGCAAACATTATACTCACATCCCTTCTTCCTCTCCCACCCCTTTCCTAAATGTTACGGCCTTTGTGAGTGATCGCACTACGAGGGGAAGATTTCATTTCTCTTTAAGCCCTTCATAATTTCTACTCCCTTATCCTCGAGAAAGGACCTTTGCTGTTCACCTTAATAATTCTCTTCATGCTTGCATCAACCTCTCGAAGGGACCCATTAATCTCCAATGCTGCAATGAAAAAGCCTCAGCCGACCAGTACCTCCTTTTCATTCAAATCCCGCATCCTGGCAAATCTTTTCTGAGCCATCACCAATGTACTAATATCATTCCTACAGCAGGGTATTCAGACACAGCCTCACCAACAGCCTGTACAACCACAACATGACATCCCAACTCCTCAACTCAATGGTGTGAGCAATAAAGGCATGCGTGTTAAATGTCTTATTAAATGCCCGATCGAAGAGTGATGCCACTTTCAAAAAAGCATCTACCTCAATCCCAAGTTCTCTTCTCATTCATATAAACGATTTCGATGAGGATATAGAAGGCATTGTTGGTATGTTTGCAGATGACACCAACTTTGGTGGTATCGTAGACAGTCAAGAAGATTTTCAAAGATAGCAAAGGCAATTTGATCAAATGGGTCAATGGGCTTCAAAATGTCAGATGAAGCGCATTTGGTAACAATGCAAGGGATTGCATTTGGGTACAAAAAACATCGCTGGACAAACTGATATAAATAATGGCACGGCCTTGGGTAGTGGCTCAGGTACATAATTATTTGCACTTTTTTCACTGGTCCTTAGGATAGTTGGAAGGCATTTAGCACACTTGTCTTCATTGGTCAGTATTTTGAGTGAGCAATTGCGATGTCATGTGACCTTGTACAGGACGTTGGTGAGGCTTCTTCTGGAGTAGTGTGTCCAGTTCTGGTCGCCCAGTTATAATAAGGATAATGTGGAGCTGGAGAGGGTTTGGAAGAGATGTACTGAGATGTTGCCAGGCTTGAATTAGAAATATAACTCCTTAGGCTGGGACTTTTTAAACTGCATTATAAAATGTTGAGAAGTGAGGTTATAGAGGTTCATTAATCATGATGAATATAGATAGTTTTAATGGTCGGTAATCTTTCCCTTCGAAGGGGTACTCTCAGACGGAGAGGGATGCCTTTTTTCAGGTGAGATGAAGCGAAAAAATATGAGGAGCAGTTTTTGCACAGAAGGTAGTTCGCGTGTGGCATGACCTTCCAGAGGAAATTGTGGATGTGGGCACAATTACAATATATAAAAGGCATTTGGATGAATACATAGAGATGATGGAATTTACTTCAGACAACTGTCAGAAGATGCACATGGTAGGTCAGACGCCAGGGGCATCAGCTTGTAAAGGACACGGATTGAAATAGAATATTTGACTAAGCCCCTCACTGTTGGCTCATGCAGAAATTTAAGTAATATGTGATCCACGGTGATTTCCCAAGCTGCATACAAAATAGACTTGAAAGGTTTGGAAGCACATGGGCCAGGAACAGGCAGGTGGGACTATGTTTAGCATGGACTGGTTGAACAGAAGGGAGTGTTTCCATTCTGTGTGGCTCTATGACAGAGGCAGAAGAGGGAAAATCACATTAAGAAGGGGCAAGGAGTAAGAGATGGGACATAGACCGAGTAATACATTGGGGTCTGATGCCATAAAACGGTCAGATCCGAGCATAGAACAGAGAAGTGTTGGGTACATGAAATAGCTTTTCAGCACAGCATGTCTGTGCCAACCATGATGTTATTCTAAATGACTTCCTGTCTGCCTGCATATGGTCCACATCCCTCTGTTCTCTGCCTGGTCCTGCGTCTGTCTCAATGCCTTTAAAACATTGCTCGCATATCTGCTCATGCCAGCTCCCCTGGCAGCACATTACAAATAAGTACTACCTACTGTGTGAAAACACTTTCCTCACACATCTCCTTCGAACTTTCTGCCTCTCAACCTAAAGCTATTCCCTTCGTATTTGACATTTCAACCCTGTGGAGATGCTGACTCTCCTCTTTATCCATGAATTTCATCATTTTAAATGTTCCAATCACATCGCCTTCTTCGCTTCTGACGCTCGAACTCACCAATCTAAGTTTGTCCAACATCTCCTGATCGCTGATACGTTCCAGTCTACCCAACATTCTGCTGAAACACTTCCACATTCTCTGTGAAGCCTCCATCTCTTTCCTATCGTCCAATGAGCAGAAATATGCACAGAACTCAAAATCTGGCCTGATCAAACTCTTCAACATTTGCGATTTCTCTTGCCAACTTTAATCTTAAATTTCCTGACCAATGAAGACAAGCATGCCATCAGCCTTTGTAATCACTTTGCCCATTACGTTAACCACTTTTAAGGGAGCTATGGACATGGACTCTCTGCAGTTCAATGCTCTGAAGGATCCAACCATTTATCTTGTACTTTTCCCTTGTAATTAACCTGCCAAAATGCAACACCATCCCTTGCCAGATTAAACAATTCTTGCCAGTTCTCTGGCCAGCCAAATTTTCATCTGATCCCTTATCTGCTGCGTCCTTTGATAACCTTCGCTCTAATTCACAACTTCAACAATTTTTGTATCATCTGCAAACCTATGAATTGAATCACCTACATTTTCATCAATCTCATTTATATCATTACAAACAACTGGAATTTCTGCACTGCCCCTCGCAGAACACCACTGGTCACAGATTTCCAGTGAGGAGAATAAAACACATCGGCACAGTCACATTCTGTCTTCAACAGTCAGATCAATTTAAGATGCAGCGATGGAAATCACCATGGATTAAAAATCAAATAATCTTCTGCACAAGCCCACAATATTTTCTTCAAATTCTTATCCCTTGCAAATCATTTTTCCTTTGCATCTGGCCTAACACGTGCATCATCTTACTGTTGTCTGAACTAAATTCCATCTTCTACTTCTCTGCCCAAGTTCTCAATTTTTTCCAAATATCCTGCTGTATCCTTTGACAACCTTCCTCACAATCCGCACCTCCCGCGTTGCCTGGCAGCTTACCAATCAGATCACCTGCATATTTTACATATAATAGAGGTTGCAGCAATGATCTTTGTGGAACATGACTGGTCACAGAACGCTAATCAGAAAAAAAAGCAGCCTGTGAAGAGTACCCTCTGTTTTCTCTCAACAAGGCAATTTTGGATCCAAATTACCAACTCAATACAGTGATCCGATGGGGATTAATCTGGTAGAGAAACTGGAGACTGTTCAATCTCTTAGTAAAGGCATCGGTGGCAACATCTATTGTCCTATCCTCATCGATCATCTTCATCATTTCCACAAAAAAAAACTAATCAAACTTGTGAGGAACGACATGCCTGTACAAAACGCATGTTTACTATTCCTAATAAGTTCATTCTTTTCCAAATGTGAGTAATTTCTCACTTTAGGAGTAATCCCCAAGAACTCATCTACACACGGATGTAAAACTCTTGCTCAGAATACAACGATAGAATGCCTCAAAATTCTTCTGTATCCTACTTTCTAAGAACAATTCATGGCCTCTTTGAGACCTCTCAATACCTTCGTTAACTTCTTTCCTGCTTCCGTAGTATGCCTCAAGGGCTTGATTGATTTCAGTTTTAATTTTGAGTAAACTTTCAACATCTATTGCCATCCACAATTTGCGAATCGTGCCACCCTTATCTGTGATCCTCACAGGAACTTATTAGCTCAGGCGCAGTTACATCATCTAGAAGTTATAGGAAAGGTTCAGTGTGCTCTGGGCCAAATGCAGCCAAATGGGATTTGTTCATTTCGGGAAACTTGGCCAGGGTTCACATGTTGGAATGAAGTGTGTTATTCTATGTTAGTCGTAAATTCTGATCAACAGGCATTTAAAAGAATCTCAAATATCAGAAATGGGTATCCTCCTAAAAAGCCACCCTAAACTAATTTCTCCAGTCCCTGATATGCAGTTATCATAACCATTCATTTATTTTAAAACTTTTACCAGAGTATCAGTATTACCCTTCTTTGTATCTACTTTAAATTTACAGAATTATGATCTCTGCTCCCAAAATGACCTCGCACTGAATTTTTCATCACAAATGAAGGCAAAAATGGCTGGAAAGCCAGAACTCCTGCCAACACCTGTGGAGAGAAAGCAGAGTTATTGTTTTGGATTCAGCGACCCACCTTCAGAGCTGACTGCACCGAGGAACATGTTTGTATGAATGCTGGAGGAAATATAGGAGGAAAGAGTATTAAATGATAGATGGCAACTGAACATAGTGAAAGAGAAAAACAGTTAAGCATTCAAAGGAATGCTTCACTATCACCCTGGGAAAGTTCTCAATACACCACCATGCTCCCTGACAAGTATCTCTCTCTCTGTCAGGCTAGATTTAACACTCCAGAGAAGTTCAGTGCATGCTGGAAGAACAATTCATTTTCTGTTTGGGAACCTTGGGTCCTACTGAACTCGAAACTGTGTGCAGTAATTTTAGTGCCTGGGCACCCTATCCCATATCCCAAGACCAAACCTCAACAAAGGGGGTCATCACATAGGCTATTGAGGCACATGCTCACACAAACACAGTCAATTGCTCTCAATCTCATGCAGATGCACTGACCAACGCACTCACACACGCGCGCAGCAACACAGATAAAAGCTATCACTCACTCACTGACACCAACACACACAAACACACACAATTACACGTGCACGAGCACACACACACACACACACACACACACACACACACACACACACACACACACACACACACACACACACACACACAGAGAGAGAGAGAGAATTACATTGACACAAACTGTTTGTTCATATAATTACATCAAGTGATTACATGGATCCATGGGCAAATTGACATGAGCACATTGTAAAAGTAAACATGAGGCTATTAAATGGAGGAGCTTTTCCCTGAGAATGTACCAAGGGACTTTATGTGTGCGTTTGTGCCTGTCTCTATCAGTATATGTCTGCTTGGCTGTGTCTGTATATGTGGGTGACTCTATTAGTGTCTGTCTGTCTGACTGTGTCTGTATATGTGGCTGTCTCTATCAGTATATGTCTGTGTCTGTATATGTGGGTGTCTCTATCAGTATATGTCTGTATGTCTGTGCCTGTATATGTGGGTGTCTCTAATAGTGTCTGTCTGTCTGACTGTGCCTGTATATGTGCCTGTCTCTATCAGTATATGCCTGTATTACTGTGCCTGTATATGTGCCTGTCTCTATCAGCATGTGCCTGTATTACTGTGCCTGTATATGTGGGTGTCTCTATCAGTCGGTGCCTGTATTACAGTGCCTGTATATGTGGGTATCTCTATCAGTATATGCCTGTATTACTGTGCCTGTATATGTGCCTGTCTCTATCACTATGTGCCTGTATTACTGTGCCTGTATATGTGGGTGTCTCTATCAGTATGTGCCTGTATTACTGTGTCTGTATATGTGCCTGTCTCTATCAGTATGTGCCTGTATTACTGTGCCTGTATATGTGGCTGTCTCTATCAGTATGTGCCTGTATTACTGTGCCTGTATATGTGGGTGTCTCTATCAGTATGTGCCTGTATTACTGTGCCTGTATATGTGGGTGTCTCTATCAGTATGTGCCTGTCTTACAGATCCTCTATCTGTGGGTATCTCTATCAGTATATGCCTGTATTACTGTGCCTGTATATGTGCCTGTCTCTATCAGTATGTGCCTGTATTACTGTGCCTGTATATGTGGGTGTCTCTATCAGTATGTGCCTGTATTACTGTGTCTGTATATGTGCCTGTCTCTATCAGTATGTGCCTGTATTACTGTGCCTGTATATGTGGCTGTCTCTATCAGTATGTGCCTGTATTACTGTGCCTGTATATGTGGGTGTCTCTATCAGTAGGTGCCTGTATTACTGTGCCTTTATATGTGGGTGTCTCTATCAGTATGTGCCTGTATTACTGTGCCTGTATATGTGCCTGTCTCTATCAGTATGTACCTGTATTACTGTGCCTATGTATGTGGCTGTCTCTATCTGTATGTGCCTGTATTAGTGTGTCTGTATATGTGGGTGTCTATATCAGTATATGTCTGTGTGTCTGTGCCTGTATATGTGGGTGTCTCTATCAGTATGTGCCTGTATTACTGTGTCTGTATATGTGCCTGTCTCTATCAGTATGTGCCTGTATTACTGTGCCTGTGTATGTGGGTGTCTCTATCAGTATGTGCCTGTATTACTGTATCTGTATATGTGCCTGTCTTTATCAGTATGTGCCTGCATTACTGTGCCTGTGTAAGTGGCTGTCTCTATCAGTATGTGCCTGTATTACTGTGTCTTTATATGTGGGTGTCTCTATCAGTATTTGCCTGTATTACTGTGTCTGTATATGTGGGTGTCTCTATCAGTATGTGCCTGTATTACTGTGCCTGTATATGTGGGTGTTTCTATCAGTATGTGCCTGTATTACTGTGCCTATGTATGTGGCTGTCTCTATCAGTATGTGCCTGTATTACTGTGTCTGTATATGTGCCTATCTCTCTCACTATATATCTGTGTGTCCGTGCCTTATATGTGGGTGTCTCTATCAGTATGTGCCTATATTACTGTGTCTGTATATGTGCCTGTCTCTATCAGTATGTGCCTGTATTACTGTGCCTGTGTATGTGGGTGTCTCTATCAGTATGTGCCTGTATTACTGTGTCTGTATGTGTGCCTGTCTCTATCAGTATGCGCCTGTATTACTGTGCCTGTGTATGTGGGTGTCTCTATCAGTATGTGCCTGTATTACTGTGTCTGTATATGTGCCTGTCTCTATCAGTATGTGCCTGTATTACTGTGCCTGTATATGTGGGTGTCTCTATCAGTATTTGCCTCTATTACTGTGTCTGTATATGTGCCTGTCTCTATCAGAATGTGCCTGTATTACTGTGCCTGTATATGTGGGTGTCTCTTATCAGTATGTGTTTGTATTACTGTGCCTGTATATGTGGCTGTCTCTATCAGTATGTGCCTGTATTACTGTGCCTATATATGTGGGTGACTCTTATGTTTGCTTCCATGTGAGAGAAGGTCGGGGTGAGCTGTGTTCTTGGAGCACTGCAGTCCATGTGCTGTTGATGCCCCCAGGGAGGGAACTGTCGTGTTTCGCCCAACAACCGTGAATGAACGTGTATTTGTGTTCCTGTCAGGATTGTGAGAGGCTCCGAGTGGAATTTGCAAGGGACTGCTGTCCCCATGTCCTTGCTGCCCTTGTCCGCCCTTCTTCCCACCCCAGCCACATCCTTTGCACAGGGTTACACAGGGGATTGGGTTCAAAATGCTGAGCACAGCCTGAACCGCCCCAGATCCAGCCAACAACTAAAAATAATCAAACCCACTGCTGTTTAACAAACAGGACGCGCTATTTACAATTACCGGGTCTTCTGAACCCATTCCCGGATCCAAAATGTTTTGAAAGGCGATGGTCACTCTCTGGACCCTTTCCCCATCCAATCCCTCGATGACCCACACAAGCAATAGTGAAACACACAAGGTGTTCTGTTTTATTGTGGTGAAGGAAGCTGCTGGGCTGGAGGGGGTTAATGAGACATGTTTTTTTTTAAACAACTGTCATTAACATGTCTCTCCACGGCTGCTGGCTGTGTCCCTGGAGGGCAGTCTCCTCCCTTATTACCGAGGGACTCCTCACAGCGTGTTACCCTCCTGTGACAGCTGGCTTGCCAGCTCCCTGGCGAACACAGGGCCAGCGCCTCGACAGAGAGAGAGACAGAAAGAGGAAGAGATCAGATTCTGTGGGCAACCGACTATGGTCGTTACGACAATGCATCGAGGTTTCTATGATGGACTTTACTGGCTGTCCCAGGACTGGATATCTCTGCCGTCTCGGATCCAGGATGTGCTTTGGGTTACTCAGGGTGTCTACTACCCCATTCTGGCTATCGTTGGAGTTCCAAGTATGTACCCCGTGAGGCCAAACCATCTGGTGAGGCCAGTTTCAGTGTGCGTTGCTCAGTTCTGTTTACCCTGCTCTGGGAAGGATGGTATTGAAGCTGGATTTATCACAGAAAAAAATTACAAGGATGTTCCCTGGACTGGAAGGTTTGAGCTCAAGTAGAGAATGGAAAGAGTGGTGCCGTTTCTCCCTGAGAGTGTGGGAGGGTGATGGGTGACCTTGTAGGTGTTTAAAAAGTTACAACAGGCTTAGATAAGGCGAATATCCAAAGTCCTTTTCCCTCAGCGTAGGGGATTCCAAAACTAGAGTCCGTAGGGTTAAGGTGGGAGGGGAAAGATTTGAAAAAGGTGCGAGGGACAACTTTTTCTTGCACACAGAGGATGGTGCATATATGGAACGAGCTGACAGACAAAGTGGGAGGGACGTGTATAATTGCAACATTTCAGATCATTTGGGCAGTTACATGACTTAGAAAGTCTGTAAGTGACATGGACGAACCATGTCAAATGGGATTGGATCAGTGTGGGAATCATGGTCTGTCTGGACGAGTATTACTGCAGGATCTGTTTAAATTTTGTAAGACTCTATTGTTCTAGTTTTACCTCTCCATCAGATCTAACGCAGCTCTATAGCTCCACTGCTCTTTTCCCCTATGTGTATTTTCTGCACAGTCACATCCCTTCCCCGGGACAATCCCCGAGCCCCACTTCCTCTGCACCGTATGTGCATAAGATGTAGAGTCATAGACAATCAATAGCGCTCCACAGGAAGTCTCTTCAGCCAGTCAAATTCTGAGCTGATCCTCCTCAACTCCCACTTTACAACCTTTTCCACTCGATTCCCCTTCCTGGTTAAAAATCTCTCTCTTTCTCAGCCTCGAATCAACTTGAGTTTAGCTGATGGCTAGGCGGTCATGGCATGAGATATTTATCTGGGCATTGTCAGTTCATGAGTCAGTAGCTGAGCCCTAACTAACAATTTATTTATGTCACCCTAAGAGTCAACAAATTAACAGAGCTACGACCAAACCGAACAATGCCCCACTCCCTCGAATTATTCCTTCACTGAACAAACTTCTGCTGTATGCTATTCCCGTAAATGCAAGACCCACAAAGATTATACAAGCAGTGAGAAAAAAAGATTGAAACTTAGCCTCTCAAAGACCACACAGAATGTGTCTTCCAGAATACACTGCCTTCTCCAGCCTCCCTCCAGATGTAAACACCTTCCTTCTGCTGTGGTCAAGTCATAAATGCTTTTCTTCCACTAATCCTGCTAATCGGGGTGTTTTCTCAGTGAAGGCTCTGAGCTAGAAATGCCGTGGAGGTACCTTTTATGGAGAGATGGTGCTTTCTTAGAGACCTTAGCCATTTCTTGTGAGAGCCCTCAGCTTATTCTCAGGTGACAGTTCACTCTCGCACCGATTCTTACAAACCCTCTCCTTATATACATTGAGAGTACTATCAGTTTTCTCACAATAGCATTGGTTTTCAAAACGGTCAGGTTTAAATTCCATTTGACTTTCCTGCCTTGCAATTCACATTTTTTCTGCACAAACTGGTAACAATGCCCATCCTAAAATCACTGCCAGGAGAGCGTGGTCAGGTCTGAAAATCTCATGACATGGGAGAAGTATTTTGCTGGTGATGGACAAGGCTGAGAGCAAAAGTAGGATTTAAATGTTGAGGTTTTATTTTCTTGGACACAGATGATGGTCTGGAAGTGTATCTCCTGTCCTGTCGACCTCTATGAATCTGTGCATCACTTCTGAACCAGTTTCTGACCTCAGGAGGCTGGTTCCCTGTGTACATATGCTGCTCAACTGCTGCATTTTGTCTCACCTTCAGATACCAACAATTTTGCCCACACACTGCCATCCACAACCCCACGTGCCTGCTCCCTCTGCTAACCGTATGCTCATTCTCTGCATTCTTCACAAACCTGTCCCCTAGCATTTATCGACACATTATCCTGGTCTTGTAAAGCCAGATCATTCATAATTTCAGTCTTCCCGTTCCCCTGACCATTCCCCTTATATCGGTCCCAGTTTCAATCTATACAATTTTTTGGCCCCAGTTCCCTGATTAAATCCAAATGTTTCAACTCAAAATTCAGAGGTGGTTCTGGAATGCACATTATAAGAGGGATGTGATAACATGGGACGGGATGCAGAGGGAGCTTTATCAAGATGTTGCCTGTTCCAGAAACTTATACTGATCAATAGAGATTGGATAGACTAGGGTTCTTTTCGCCAGAGCAGAGGAGATGAGGAAGGGGCATGTTTGAGATATATGAAATGATGAGGGTCATCGATAGTATAGAAGACAGGATGAAACTTTTCCCCTTGACTTGGGGGGTGAGGCAGAATCATTGACCAGGGGCACAGATTTACAGCAAGGGGAAGGAGGTTCAGAGATGAAGATTTTATGAAAAACTAGGCTGATGGGAATCTGAAATTCACTGCCTATGACAGGTAGAAAATCTCATCACATCGAAGAAGTAATTGTGATATAATAGCAAACTATCAAAAGGGCCCATGGCTGAGAAATAGGAATGGAATTGTGAGGTGGAGACTCCTAACTGATGATCTCTCAATGGGAGGAACAACATTTTTCTGACTGTTCGAGGGCTGTTACTTTAAAAGAAAGTGCAGTTCATCAAGGAAGCAGGAAGGAAAACAGGGTGAAATCAGCCAGGCTGAGTTGTAAAGTGGAAGGAATAGTCTAAAGCTGGACGATGCAGGATTCCATAATAATGCCAATATCTCTGGAGAATCAGGTCAAATCTGAGTTTATTCATTTCATGAACTTTTTCTGGTAGATCAAAGGCATCAAAAGAGACTTATTTCGTGCTTTTGGCTCAGTGAGAGGATTGGCTGCATGACAGAAAACAGAGGATCAGTGTAAATGGGTACTTCTCTGGAGAACAGAATGTAATGAGTGGGTTGCCACAGAGTTCAGTTCTCAGACAATAAATATTTGCATTCGATGTAAGTGATCCGCAATCATGGACAGAGTGTGAAATAGCCGGTTTGCGGGAGATGCTAACTAGGTGGGAAAGCAGGTTATGATGAGAAGACAAAGAGTTTAGAGATGGATATTGGGAGGCTAGCAGAATAGACCAGAATGGGGCAGACGGAGCTTAATGTGGATAACAGAGGAGTTGTCCGTTTTTCCTGTAAAATGAAAAGACATATTGTTATTCCAATGAAAGGAGATTCGAAGTGTTTCAGTGCAGAGAGATCTGGGAGTTCTTGTGCATGAATGCATCAATCTGAGTACACAAGTGCATCATATAACTAGAACGTCAATGAACTGCTGGCATTTATCAACAAAGGAGTGAATTATAAAACTGAAGAAGCATTCTTTCACTAATATAACATGTTGTTGTGACCCAAACTTGAGTATCGTATCCAGCTATTTTTCACATGATGTCTAATGTCATTGTTTATTCCCCTTCCTCACAGTGAACACAGTGACGCTCGTGATCCTCTCTCGCAAAAAGTGCGGTCTCTCCAAATGTGTCACCTCTTACCTGGTGGCCATGGCAGCGACAGACCTAATGATCATTATCGTCGACTTGATATTGAGACACATGCCAATGGTTTATCATATCCATTTTATCTTCCTGTATTCCGTCCCTGTGTGTAACATCCACGCCGTCCTGCTGTATGCAGTCACTGACTGTTCTGTCTGGTTCACCGTCACTTTCACCTTTGATCGCTTTTTGGCCATTTGTTGCCACAAGCTGAAAAGTAAATATTGCAAAGAGAAAACGGCGGCTGTGGTTCTGGGCACAGTGTCTGTGCTGAGCTGTTTAAAGAACACTTTCTGGTATTTTATGCTCACAGCTCACTATTGGCTGATGAACAGGCCTTGGTTTTGCCGTGTAACCAATGACGTTCGGGAATCTCGGTTCTGGGTCATCATCGAGTTTCTCCATCACATTCTCACCCCGGCTCTCCCGTTCGTCCTGATTCTGCTGCTCAATGTTTTCACCGTCCGGCACATTCTCGTGACCAGCCGAGCCCGTGGGAGGCTCATTGGTCAAAGTGCCAGAGACCCAGAAATGGAGAGCCGAAGGAAATCCATCATTTTACTCTTTGTTATCTCAGCAAATTTCATCCTGTTGTGGTCAATGATAATGGTCTACTCAATATGGAACAGAATGTTGTATTTACGCTATCTGTCTGTCTGGATAGACGATTTTGTCCAGGAACTGGCCTTCATGCTGCAGCTCCTCAGTTGCTGCACAAACACTGTGATTTATGCTGTGACACAGACCAAGTTCAGAGAGCAGCTGAAGAGTGTGTTGAAATATCCCTTTACTTCAATTCGTCAATGCATTCCTTCGTTCTGAGGAAAAACACCAGGCAACACTGATAGCCACCCAAAAAATTTCCAATTCATTTCACATTCCCAGCAAGGGATAGCGATCTATCCCTACCTGACTGTAAACTCATATTGAGGGTCCAGATTTGAGGTTGAAAATGCTTGATGACAACCGCATAAGGGGAGGGTTTGCCATGACGTTGACAGAGATGAAGGTAAAACCTATGTTGAGACTGACTGATTTGAGCTCATTTCTGTGTGAACACGAGGCGGCCAATTATGACTGGCACATCGTGTTGGCGGTGGTAAGGTATGTTGCGCAGGAAACAGTGGTGACGGAGTGTTGGTTGGTCAGCTCCTGGCCATTTGGTAAAATATCATACATTATGTTTACACAACTGGTCCGGTTCGTATCTCCCCGTTTAACCCAGATTCTCTCATGTCCCCTGCCAAAGTCCAGGTCATCAGACATAACATCTGTCTTTCAGTTTTAGCAAGAAATCCTCATTGGTGATGGTAATGGCACATTGGCATTCTCACTGAATTGGTCATCCAGAGTCCTAGATTATGTCCTTGGGAGCTGGGTTCGAATCCCACCACGGCAGATCGTGGAATTTGAACTCAGTTCAAACAAAATTCAGAATCGTGAGTTCAATAATTGCCACAAAACCATTGCTGATGTTTGGGAAAAACCGAAGTGGTTCACTTATGTCCTTTAGACAGGGAAACTGCAGTCTTTCCCTGGTCTCGCTTCTGTGTGACTGCATTCCCACGGCAATTCCCTCTGCGCAGTGAGGGATGGGTAAGAAATGCCAGCACAAGTCAACGATGCCATCATCCTATGAGTGAAGCAAAAATAAATTCCAGATCCCCCCCCCCCGCCCCACCCCCAGCATCCCTTTGCAATAGCTCGTTGGGAAAGATCCCAAACATGATGAGCCAAATGAGAAGGCAGAACACACATTTCACAGAAAAACAGGACCTTCGGCTCACGCCACATTAAATTACGACGTTCTGCCTGCCAGTGGTCTCTCACTGTCCATTCCATCCACATTCATGTGATGATCAAAGTGCCCCTTAAACACCCCAATCATATCTCCCTCTACCATTTCCAATGAGCAGAGCATTTCAAGCTCCTACCACTCTCTGCCAAAAAAACTAGCCCCCCACATCTTCTTTCAAACTTGCCCCCCCCCCCATCCCCTGAAAGGACATTGCTTAGCCCACATATGGAGTACTGCGTGCAATCCTGGTCTCTCTGCTGTAGGAAGGATGCCCCTGGTTTTATACACTTCAACTCTTCAGAGTGCCGACCACATGTCCAAATATAGCTGTGGTGTAGCTGGTCTGCAACAGCTTGGCTCAGTGTGGATTGTGCGTCTGAAGCCTGTGTGACAGAAAGTGGGAGTAAAGTGAGGTGTGATGGGAGCAGCAAGGAGAATAAGGACTGAACTAATCGAGTGCTGGTCGTTTTCACACATCATCTCCCCCGACAACCCACACACCCTCCTCCTGCAATCTCACAAAGCTGCCTCTTGGTTTACACAATGCGGTGGGTGTGGGAGCAGTGCTTCAGATAGAGGGAGCTGCAAATTGACTGGATGCAGCTGGAATTCGTGGGCTGTGGTGGGATTCGAACCCCAGGCTCCCAGAACATTCTCTAGGTCTCTGGATTAACAGTCCAGCACTAATACGTTCAGACCATCACCACCCCCAGGCAGACAGCAGATTTCCCTCTTTAAAAGGCATTAGTGAACCAGACCAAGGCAGGGGGAGCATTCTGACATTAGACCAGATGACTAGCAATGAGTAATTCTTCTGGCAGCTTGGGGACCCACAACCTTTTCAGTTATTAAGAGCTTCATTTCCCCGAAGCATCAGAAACATGTCATAGAGTTATGCTGCATGGAAACAGAGCTTAATAACATCCTTCCGACAGCAGAGAGACCAGGATTGCACGCAGTACTCCATATGTGGGCTAAGCAATGTCCTGGACAGCTACAACATGACTTCCCAACTCCAACACTCAATGCCCTGATCAATGAAGGCAAGCATACTGACGCCATCACCATCCTGTCTAACTGCGACTCCACTTTCAGGGAACTATGTAGCTGATCCCCTCGCACTCCCTGTTTAGCAACACTCCCAGGACTTTACTCACGTCCCCCGTTAACTACATATGTCCTGACCTGGGTTTCACTGACCAAAATGAATCTCCTACGCCCCATGCGATCCAGAACAAAAGCAAAGTTGCTGGAAAAGCTCAGAAGGTCTGGCAGCATCTGCCTAGAATAAACATCAGAGTTCCTGTTTGGGATCTGGTGACCCTTGTTCAGAACTGTGAGCCATGTGATCCAACCTTGCTAACTAGTCTACCATACATAACCTTTTCAAATGCACTGCTAAAGTCCACATAAATACGTCTATCGCTCTGCCTTCGTGATCAGTGTTTCAAAAACCAACTTGTGAGACACAATGCCCCACGCACAAAGCTGTGCTGACTATTCTTCATCAGTTCTTGCTTTTCCAAAGGAGTGTCAATCCTGTCTCTCAGAATCCCCTACAACAGCGTCCCCAACCAGTAAAGTCAGGCTCACCAGTCTGTAGCTCCCTGGCTTTTCCTTCAAGCCTCTGGTAAACAGCACCACATTAGCCACCCTCCAGTCCTGCAGGTCCTCACACCTGGCTATCGACGCTACAAATACCACCGGGACGGGGCCCATTATTCCTCTTCCCAGCTTCCCATAATGGTGTGGTCATGTCACAGGGATTCAGTCACTTTTATGCGCTTGAAGTCCGACGGCACTTTCTTTTCTGCGCTGGTGGGCTCTCTTTCAACACATCGCTATTTATCTCCACACGTTCCCTAACTTCCAATTCTTTCACCACCGTAAATACTGACACGATAACATCCAAAAGGCTTCAGCTCACATCTCACTGCATTTCATTCCCAGGAGGCACAGATATACAAAGTGTGAGGTGCATTTTAATCTGAAAGTTCAGGAGGAAGAATTCCAAAGGATTCATTCAGTCAGTTCGCCATTTTAGGTGGGTTCGCAGCAGATATTCAATAGCTCACCCATCCTGGCCTACACGTTGAGATGTTAATGTGATGACATTCTATTGATTTCTATGCTTCTATAAATTAAAGTCTTTTATCTGCATTGGGTTCCTATGCGGAAACTTAAATTTATGGAAGTAAACTCTTATCTACCTACACATAGGTATGCAGGCACTGCCCTGAAGCTTCCTGCACAGCTAGGAATTCGGGTTAAAGCATTTGTAACTCCTTATCTTCTCACACATCGGTATGGAGGCACTGCGCTGAAGCTTCCTGCACAGCTAGGAATTCGGGTTAAAGCTTTTGTAACTCCTTGTCTTCTCACACATCGGTATGGAGGCACTGTCTTAAGCTTCCTGACTGCAATAAAATGAGAATCAAACTGTTTCAAATAGGGTTAGGTGGGGAAAATTGTTAAGGTATGAAACCTCTAAAGCATGTAACTTCTGTCGCTGACAAAGGGGCCAGGGCACTGACTTTGTTCTTGCCAGACACACTGGCAACTTGAAATCAGAATCTGACCTGGACAACAACTCGAAATCGCCTCCTGCCATTAGCATCTACTTCACTAGCAATCGATACTATATCCTGGCCTTTTATGTTCTTGATGCAAAACTTGTTTGGTATCCTGTCTTTGTCTGGTGTAGTAATTGTTTCATGAATCATGTCTTTTGTAAATTGTGAAATTGTTTTCTGTGTCGTGTCTTCTGTAAAGTATAAAAAGCGGGGATTGTCTGCCGCTCGGGGAGAATTACTTGCGAGACTCTGCACTCTGTGCCGGCTTGAGTGCAGTGATTCTCCACAGCTTGTACTTGATTGGTAATAAAGGAATATGTGTTTTTCTAAACAGGTCAGTGTCTTGTTATTGCAGCAAGTCGGTGAGGGTCTCCGAAAACGAACTTGACATTTGGCACTGCGAGCGAGGTTCCAACATGTACAGCAGTCTCACGTGGAGGTCTGAATAAGTGATCGTTCGAGTGTCAGTGGAGTGAGATGGACGGGCCCGCAAGGTACGATTCACCTTGGTCTCTCTCACTAACCTGCGACCCGTGCGACCCCTCGTTCCTGCGTGGCTCTGTACTGATGGAACCCGAGACAACTCACGATCTTGAACACTGCTAAATCCTAACGCAAAGAGGTTCGAGTCCCCAGATGAGTAAAGAGATCCGGGAGGTTTGAGTCCCCCGGTGCCTGGGGTTAGAGTCCCCAGGTCAGATAACTGGTCATTTTTAAAATCCGGGAGTATAGATTTCCCCCAGTGACCAGGGGTGAAACCCTGTGTCGGGCAATAGGGTAAAAGGAGGGGATTAGTGTAAGACCTAGGTACAGTGTGGTTACAGTGTCTGTCTTTTTCAACCACCCTGCCTTAGACCGGTTGTTGAGAGGGGTAATCCCCCACGCGAAGGTCAGGACCCTGAAGTGGGTGTTGAGACTAAGTACACTGCAGTAGTATATAGGGATAGTAAAAAGTGAAAGCGCTAATAAAAATAAAACAGCAAAGGACAAAATGGGACAAACACTGGACAAATCGGGTATCGGCACTCCTTTACATCGATTATGCCAGGATGATCCCAAAATTGAAGTACAGTACAGACGTCTGACAGCATGTTTCAACAAAAGATTGGGAAATGAGAATTGGCCATTGGGGGCAATGTGGGATATAGATTTATGTACTAAACCAGAAGAAGCACTATGGACATGCCATGCGGGGATCAGATGGAAAGGGTTAATGTCATTTTGGAGAAAGAGACCTGAGGAGCTGGCTGAAAAATCAAAACTGCCCAGTTGGGTGGATAATGCACGTAGGAGAGGGATCAGTGCCCGTGATCACGAGGGGAATCCAAAAACTTGGGAAGTCTTAAAACTGCAGTGTGAGGATCATGGGATGAATGAAAGGGAAAGACTTAACCAAGAAAGGCAGGAGACAGAACAACGAGACAAAGAACGGGGGCGAGAGCGGCAGGCCGCTTTGACAGAAAGTAAAAAATTGGAGGTACCTCCTGACATATCTGGCGTGCTGATGTTGTTCCAAATTAATGACACAGATGAGCAAGACCGAGGAGGACTGGGGAAGGCATCCTTCTGCCCCATCGGGACCACTACCCCCTCCAGAACCCTACCCGTCCTTGGCCATTCTACATCTGCAGGCAGCCCAACACTGCCATCAGTCCCGGCAACCGCCATCGCACACTGACCAAGCTAAACCTCCTATAGAATCGCCAAGCCCTTCAGCAGTCAGCCCACACGAATCGCCTGACAAACCCACGGCTTGTACAGACCCTATCTCCTGTCGTACCGAATCTAAAACAAAACAGACAAACAGGAAACAGCACGCAGACCAGACCGTTAGTGAACCAAAGGAGGGACGACTGGATCATTTTAAAGCCCATAAGTCAAGCCCGGGAAAACAAAAGCGCGGGTGCAGCCTACTCGACCCTCTAACACCTGTTCACTGTTTCCTAGCGACTCCATAAGTAGCGAAGAATATGATAGTCCCAACTCACAGGCAGAGGATAGTGAATGTGAGGACAGAGTTTGCAACTGACCCTCGAAGAGCCATCCCTTAAAGAAGGACCCTTGTAAGAAAAATCACTGGCAATTCCCTAATTGCACGGTCCCTCACCCGAACCCAACACAAGAGGGTCAAAATACAATGCAAGTCTATACCCCTTGGAAGACACAAGAGATGTGTTTAATTATGTCAAGGGCCCCTGATCGTAAAACTAACCCAGAAGATTTTATAGGTTACATTCTGGTCACTATTCAAATATGTCTGGCCACCCTCCCCCCCCCCCCCCCCCCCAGGCTCTCTTTAACCTGTGCTGCATCTATGCTGCGCTCTCCAGCCCTCGGGATCAGTCCCAGGAACTTGACCTCCCTCAACCCTATCTGTGCCTTCTTAGGGTTTACCTTCAACCCGCTCTTGCACGTGAGTTGCAACAACTCACTCAGTAGGGGGCCATGTTCCACACTATTGTCTGTGAACAACTGGATGTCATCCACGTACTGTACAAGCCTTTGTGGCTCACTGAAATCTTTTAAACAGTCTGCCATACACTGGTTGAAAATGCTGAGGCTATAGTGGAAACCCTGTGGCAGAGAACTCCACGTGTACCGTTGTCCTTTAAAAGTAAATGCAAATTTGTACTGGCCCTGCCGAACCGGGATAGAACAGAAACCATTCGAGATATCCAGCATCGTGAGATTCCACCGCCCCCCCCCCCCCCCCCCACCACCACCCGCCCCACCGCTTTCAGGCAGGAGAGCGCCTTTCCATCAATGGCACAGGCCATTGTTTTGAACTTCACGCCCACTTCTCCAGGTAATGGATACCTCTTCAAAGTTGCAGTTTCTCCCACAGCCGTGGCTCCGCTGGGTCCTAGGGCCCACCTGCAACATTAATTATTTTCTTTTTCCCAAGAATTTTTGATTTTTGTGCATAGTAAATTTGGTTAATTTTTTTAGCATGTATAAATCCAACTCTTGCTTGGTAATTTTTTAAACGAACTAGAGTTTTCTTCCCCTCCATGGCCCCCTAGTTAGTGAGTTGTTACAACTTCCGTGCAAGAGCGGGTTGAAGGTAAACCATAAGAAGGCACAGATAGGGTTCGGGACACCATTGCAATGTTAGTGCCCATACTGCCTCCCTGGTTCAGTTTGGTAAATGGGATATGGTGACGCTGTGCAAATGAGACATGACACAGAGCAGAGATTCCTCCTGTGCACTCACCCTGTTGCCCTTCCTCCTGACTGATAACAATCATCATGCGGAGTGGCTATTGAAACTGCCCTACCCCATGTGGTACGACATCACTTACACACGCACAGACATCATACTGAAACTGACAGGTTTACAATAGGCCCTTTAAACTTGAATTATAACGACCAATTGCCTACTAGCCTACTCGTCTGGACACTGTATCTCAGAGATTACCCCCCCCCCCGCCGTGTTCCCAGATTCTCCCTGTGATTTGTTCCTTATCTCTTCCTGCTCCACTATTAACCCAGTCACATTTCTGAGTGAACCCCCACATGACTGCCTGTTGAGGAACCAATTTCTAACCTCTCCCCGCCCGGCCCTTACTGATGTTCCACTCCCTTCTCCGGACCTAGTGTGGATTTTTAATGTCCTCAGGTACACCCATCCAGGATTCCCTGTCTGTTGAAAACCTCCAAGCAATCCTCCTCCCTAAGCAGTTTCACACTTAAAACTAAACAATTGGCTATTATCAAATACTCTGCCCATGCCTCTGTTGATTCTATAGTTATTCAGGGCAACGCTCGGGCTGGTCTGGCTGCTAAACAGGATGCTGCAGACCAAATTTTTATTATACCCTCTATGCGCAAGCAGGCGGTAAATCGCACACCTACAGACAAGACGGGCATGACAGATATAGTCACTGTTCGGCACTTACAGGGGGACGCCCCTGCTTCTGAAAACAATATTTGGAAGGCGCATGGATGTTTACATTCTGCATCCTCAGGCCTTTGGGTGACCCCAGTCGGAAAAGTGTGTGTATCTGATACTTTATTATCTATGCTTGTTGACTGTCTGCATTCTGACACCCACCTTGGCAAGGAGGGAATGAGTGGTATTATGCTCCGTACCTGGTAGCACCCAGACTGACTGAGGCAGCCCAGTCTTGGATAGCATCTTGTCCCACATGCCAGCAAAACAATGTGCGTCAGGTGGTGAGATGCTCACCAGGAAAAACACCCTTGCCAGGTGGGCCGTTTGATTGCATTCAGCTAGATTTTATTGAACTGCCACGCGTAAACTGTGACAAATAATGTCTTGTCATTGTAGATGCATTCACTAGGTTGATAGGTGCTTTCCCAACGACAAATAACAAAGCCTCAACAATACTAAAACAGTTATTAACCAAAATAATACCAAGATTTGGAGTACCGCGACGATTTATTTCAGACAACGGTCCTCACTTTACAGGGAAAATTAATAAGGAACTGTGTGATACATTACACATCCAACAACAATTCCACTGTGGGTACCACCCTCAGGCAGCAGGGATAGTGGAGAGAGCTAATGGAACACTTAAAACTAAACTAACCAAGTTGACATCAGAAACCGGCCTTAATTGGTTAAAGGTTTTGCCACTAGCCTTGTATCACATGCGAATAACACCCCATTTTACTACTGGGCTCTCAGCAGTGGAAATGGTCTATGATCGACCCAGCAGAACACCATGGGATGCCAATACCAGCCCACCCACCCAAATTGACCTCAGTGTGATGGGAGAAGAAATGCAAAGGTACTTCCGACAACGAACAACATCTTTAAAGTTTCTCCATTCGCAGGTGAAGTGCACCTTCGGACCAGCTCCACAGACGCAGGAACAAGACCTTGAGATTCAGGATCGATCTTCGTGGCCGCAGATTGGAGATTTTGTACTTGTCTGGGACTGGGATCCCCCCAAGCTTGGACCAAGGGGGAAAGGACCGTACTCAGTGCTTCGTCAGACTCTGACAGCCCTTAATGTTAAAGAACAGAATCGCTGGATCCTATTAAGTGACTGTAAACAATGGATTTCCTCATCAGCGTGCAGTTAACCATTGGACTGAGTTTTATTCTGTCCATGCATGACCAGCAGTACAAATTGTTTTATAGAACACACATCCAGCTGCATGGGAATCAGACAGCATGTTACCCACAAGCACCGTCTGTAGAAGCGTTATTTGTGGCGACACCTGCCTGTAACCGCAGTCAGCTTGATGAAATAGAGTATTCCGGTCCAAATTGCTGAGGGGAGTGGGTGCTTGGACGAGGGGTGTGCAGCGTACATGTGTGAAACTGGTAGTTAGTGGCCTCCCTGCTTGTGGTGACACTAGGCCTGGGCATGGGAAGAAAGGGGATAACTGTACAGGTCCCAACAGCTATCCGTTTAGCTTTAATAGAACTGGGACTTGTAGTGTGCACGCTCTAGTCACTAATCACCCCCAGAGTGTTTCCTGGCCCCATCGGTGTGTAAAGTGAAATTGCACCACTAGAGGCGGATTGTTGAACTGCCCCTGCTTGAAATCTAAGCCAATAACTGTGACGCCGGGCATGCAGTGGATTTGTGGGGATTGCAATGGCACTCGTGTAAAAACCGACTATGGGTCATTTCCATTTAATTCCGCAAATTTCCATCCACATATGGGTCAGTCCTGCTGGACAAAGCTAACAAGACATGCAGGAGTCTGTTACCTGCTCCCTGGCAAAAAAGGCATTAGTTTTCCTCCTTCACGGGACCTTCACTACTGCCACTCCAACTCTGCCGGTGCTGTTTGCTGTTGGGACCATTGGGCCCCTCATGGTCCCTTGTCCCCAACAAGAACGAATTGAAAGGCGAATTGTCACACGTTACCTGAGCCGGGAGTTTTGCGCTGCATGGCAGAACTCAGATGCCCTTGGCTCTTCCTTGGGATACGTCTTCCTGGGAACTGTCGGCTTGGGAGGTTCCCCTGGGGTGGTGGCTACAAAAGAAAATTCAAAATTACCTTGTATGTGGACTCACCGCCCGAGGAAACAGCACAATGATGGCATTGGAGGCTTTCAACCAAGAATTGGCTGAACTTCGGCTCGATTCTCAGCAAACCTGGTAGGCAGTGGACTATCAGCTGGCTCAGCAAGGAGGGGTATACACTATTATAGGGGACAAGTGCATTACCCACATCACCAACGAGTCCTATAACATTACCCAGGCTATCCAAGCCATACAGAAGCAGTTGGAACAGGACAGTGAGGGACCCCAGCCTGGACAGGGTTTGCTGGGATGGCTTCCGGGTGGTTCTTGGGGCTCATATTTGCTGCGTGGGTTAGTTGTTCTAGTGGTTGTTATAGCTGCCTCCAAAGCATTTATGGCATGCATGAACCCTTGCTGCAGATTTGTGTTGACCAGTTAGCAGCTCCCCTCTCGGCCCCGTTATAGGTTACCATGAAATGATAAAAGGAGGGAATGAGATGTTAATGTGATAGCAACCCATTCATTTCTATGCTTCTATAAATTAAAGTCTTTTATCTGCATTTGATTCCTATGCAGAGACTTTAATTTATAGTAGTAAACTCTTATCTACCTACACATAGGTATGCAGGCACTGCCCTGAAGCTTCCTGCCCAGCTAGGAATTCAGTGCAAAGCCTTTGAGGCTCCTTATCTTCTCACACATCGGTATGCAGATACTGTCTTAAGCTTCCTGACTGAATTAAAATTGGAATCAAACTGTTTTATGTAGGCTTAGGTAGGGAAAATTTGTAAAGGTGTGAAACCTCTAAAGCATGTAACTTCTGTCGCTGACAAAGGGGCCAGGGCACTGACTTTGTTCTAGCCAGACACACTGGCAACTTGAAATCAGAACCTGTCCCCGATAACAACTCGAAATCTCATCCTGACACTAGCAGCTACTTCACTAGTAATCGATACTATATCCTGGTCTTAATGTTGTTGATGCAATACTTGTTTGGTATCCTGTCTTTGTCTGCAGTAGTAATTGTTTCATGATTCATGTCTTTTGTGACTTGTGAAATTGTTTTCTGTGTCATGTCTTTTGTAAAGTATAAAAAGCGGGGACTGTCTGCTGCTCGGGGAGAAATACTTGCGAGACTCTGCACTCTGAGTCGGGTTGCGTACAGTGATTCTCCACAGCTTTTACTTACTTGGTAATAAAAGGATTTGTGTTTTTCTAAACAGGTCAGTGTCTTGTTATTGCAGCAAGTCCGTGAGGGCCTCCGAAAACGAACCTGACAGGAATACACTCAGTTGTGTCTTCCAAGCACACAGTTGTCATGTCCTGGCTAATAGTACTGAAATTGTTTTGATAGGAATTTAGACCCTTAATTTCAGCAAGATTCGTATCCTTTGCCATAACTACTTTGAAACTTACAGCATTATGGTCGTGTACACGAAAATGCTCACCCATAAACACACAAGAACTTACATTAAATTGTATTTGGATTAGAACTGCACTCTCACTTTTGGAACGTTCCACTTCCTGGCACAAAATGATCTCCTGGGTACTATTCAAGAATTTTGTCTTGTCTAATCCTTTTGCACTGAAGTGAACCAAGCTAAGAAAGCAAAGATGAAATACCTTTCAAGTATCATCCAATTACTCTAACTTACTCAAAATGGAACAGTATTGCTGGTCCGAATTCCCAAACCGGTTCTTAATTTATGTTTTCTTTCGTGAATAAAAGAAAAAACTGACAGTTTTCCACGCTCAGTCA
This sequence comes from Stegostoma tigrinum, assembly GCF_030684315.1. Classification (NCBI taxonomy): domain Eukaryota; kingdom Metazoa; phylum Chordata; class Chondrichthyes; order Orectolobiformes; family Stegostomatidae; genus Stegostoma; species Stegostoma tigrinum. The sequence goes on along the minus strand of NC_081396.1, from coordinate 15,328,481 downwards.
TCTTGCCTGTGGATGTCATTTCCTTGTAAATTGTCCCCTGGAAAATATTTGTGCAGACAAAATTATTGTTACATTCATACATTGATTTAAAATGTGAATTGAAATCTGCCAGTTTAGTCAACTCTTTAATACGCTCCTAACTGACTTTGAAGTCAGTGCCTTGATAAGTCAATTCAGAAATTTGTTAAGATTCATCTACTATACATTATACTGGCTCAATGTTCAGAAAAGGACTGGAATTACTCAGGATGCCATATTGCCTTGCCTGAATCACATGACTAGATGAGACGGATTGTAATGACAGTCGATTAAAGGCCATACAACAGTTCATTTTTTAAGAGAATTTGAAATTCCACAAAATGCCACATTATGCCTTCTAATCAATATCCAGGCACTGTACATTACTGTCTCAGTTTCGCTTCATACCAGTCATTGTCTCCACTCAACGCCCACTTTCGAGTAATCGATGGTCTTATGATCATCACACATGAGCATTGATACATTTTAACCATTGACCCACGAGAATCGATATCTGAGATCATGTCATTCCGGCAACAGCCTCATAGAAATGATACAGCAATACAAAAGAAGACCACCGATAAATTCAGACCAGTTTGGAGTTTGAACTATGTTTTACTTGCACGTCAGACCACTTTTAATAACATGGGGTGCGGGAATTCGGGGAGATCAGAGTTTGTGATGTATACAAGTTTGCAATAAAATACAGGTCACATTGTCCGTGCAGCCAAATTCAAATGACTTAAAAAAAAACAAAAAAATCGTGTGATATTGGCATCGCTGTCTTGTCCAGCACTTAGAACATAGAACATACAACATTAGAGCACAGTACAGGTCCTTCGGCCCTCGATGTTGTGCCAACCTGTCATACCGATCTGAAGTCCATCTAACCTACACTATTCCATAAGGGCTACTAAGCTCACAACTAAACAAGTAGAATACTGAACAACTTCAGCATGCCTCGCTACATCAGTGCAGAGGGGGACTGTATGCTTGTCCAATGATGACTTAAATGTACTTAAAGTTGGCGAATCTACTACCATTGCTGGCAAAGCGTTCCATTCCCTTACTACTCTCTGCTACTTACTGCTGTCTGACCTGTCAAGTTCCTCCAGCTCCGCGCTGTATCGACTGTGACTCCAGCAAATGCAGTTCTTGCGAAACTCCTCTCGCTGTCGATTGTCCACTGATTCATTGGTGCTATTTAGGGAAGGAAGTCTTCTACCCTTACCTGATTGGGGCAACGTGTGACTCCAGATCCACAGCTGGTTGACTCAACTGCCTTGGCAATTAAGAGTGGGCAATAAATGGTGGCCCAACCTCAACTGCTGGGCAATAAACAAAAGATATTTCACTGCGGGTTCTTGTTATACTAAACACGTCAGTGTTCCAAGCTTTGGTGAAGGACAAGTACGGCAAAATTCTACGATATATTATTGAAGAATTAAGTTGAGCTGGGTGCAAGATGTCTTTGATTAAAATTCTTTTACATTTAAAACTGTGTCAGTATAGTCTCAAACAGATTAGTAAATGTTATTTTAATAATCTAATTTCAACTGGCCACGAAATATTCTGTTAAATAACAAAATGAGTTTGCACGAAATTTAGCAGGATGAAATAAAGATATTGCTGCCCATTACTATTTGCTCTTGAGAAGGTGGTGGTCAGTTGCCTTCTTGAATCTCTGTCATCCATATGCTCTAGGTAGGAATACAATGCCATTAAGGAGGAATTTCCAGGATGTGACACAGCACATGCGAAAAAAAGCAACATATTTCCAAGTCAACATGAAGACTGTCTTGGATGAAAACTTGCAGCTTACACGTTTATCTGTTATCCTCAGTCTTGTGGATGGAAATGTTCATGGGTTTGGAAGCCTTGTCTGAGGCTTGGTGAAATTCTGCAGCATAAGCTGAAAATAGCACACACGGCTGCTGCTGAGTGCCGATCGTGAATTCAGTGGGTGTTTGTGGATGTGGTGTCAAATAAGTGGGATGATTTGCTCGGAATTGCGTTGATCTTCCTGAGTTTTGTTTGAGCTGCACCTGGCCCATCTTTTGGGAATGCCTGATCACACGGTCTCCCTCTGCACTGATGTAGCGAGGCATGCTGAAGTTGTTCAGTATTCTACTTGTTTAATTGTGAGCTTAGTCGCCCTTGTGGAGCTCAGACGATGCATTAGTGGGCAGTTCATTCCTTTTTAAGTGTTGCTTGACAGCACTGTTGATGATCCCTTCAATCTTATTAATCCTGATTGTCAGCATCTAATTCAGTGGATAATTGGCCTAGTTGGATTTATATTAGTTGTTATGTGAGAACACAAGTCGTCAATTTTCCACGCTGACTGTCAACAGTACAAGTAAAGAATGTCTGAAACAACGTTCGATGTGCCTAATTATTCATTCCCGGCGTTGACTTCTTGTTGAAGTGTAGATCACATGGTATGTGATAGAAAATTGGCTTGATCATAGCAGACAAAGGGAAATTATGGAAATCAGTTCTTTCATCTCCCGATAGGTCCACAAGGATCAGTGTTGTGAACTCGGATGCTTGTGACATACCTCAGTCATTTGCATGAAAATATCAGAGATTTCATCAGTAATTTCCAAGTCGCTGCACTTATACTTAACACACTTTCAGAATCCACATCGCTCCCTTACTACTGTTAGAAAAATCTTTGCCTTTTACTTTGGTCACTCCGATCATTTCTTTCCCTCACGCATCTCAGGTGAACAGCGCATAAATCAGAACCATCCAACCATCTTCAGTTCTGAATATCTGAAAACAGACTCGAAATATTACCCCAATATTTCTTCCGAGTTTCTGCAGGTATTTCTGTTCTGGATGCAGACTCAGAACATTGTTTGCATTGCCTTGGTTACAAAACTGCGTTCAGTGTACAGTGGCCAGTGGCATTTTTTTATTCATTCACAGAATGAGAGTGTCGTTGCCTGGTAGCATTTATGGTCATCCTTACTTACCCAAATGGCAGTTCAGTGTCAAACACATTGCTGTGAGGCTGGAGACAGACCGGATAAGGCTGGTAGTTTCCTTCCATATAGGACATTGATAAACCAAAGAAGGCTTTCCCCGACAGTCAGCAAGGGATTTATGGTCATCATGTGACTCTTACTTCTGGATATTTATTAAATTGAATTCCACCATCTGCCATGGCAGGATTTGAACCCGTGTGACCAGAACACTATCTGGGTTTCTGCATTAACAGTCCACTAATAATATCACTCGGCAATTTATACACATTCCAACAATATTCAGTTCAATTTGTGATGCTATGCTCTGTTTACCTGCATGACAATATCTAAGCATTGATTAACAGATGTACTGCAGAACGTCACAACACCTATGGTTTGTGTTAATCTAGAAGGCAACTTGCCAACTATCTGACCTTATGCAATCTTTCAGAGAGAAGCAGATTAGTAACTTGCCAGAAATGCTGGACAAGCTCCCTCAATAATCAGCACCAAGTAAGGCATGACCTCCTGCCTGAGAAAAGATTCAGTACCAATTTTCTGGAAAAGTGGTCATTTGTAATCAGAAAACATTTACACAAGGCCCAATATATAAAACACAGTTCTCAATTGTGTGAAGCACAGAACTGTCACTGTGCATCTAGTCTTTCTGGTGAATCAACAGGAAACACCTGGCATTGTGATAAATTCTATGCTCACGATTTTTCGCTTGCTTCACCTCAAATATTAGAAATTACATATCGATACCAACGAATGTTTAGTTTTATAATTGAAGCTCTACGTTATCCCATTCAGCATTTCATCATGGCACATCACATCTCAGCACCATTTTTACAGCAACTGGGAATATGTAAATACATTCAGTCATTAAATCCTAATCATCATACACAATTTCACTGATCTTGATCGAAGAACACAAACATGCTAGAGATTTTGAAGTCTAGCCGGTTAGCGCTTACGTGAACTAAGATCAAAGAACATCCCTTTACATTTGAAGAAAATGTGCATAACACAGAATCACTGAATCGCAGTTACAGCATGGAATGAGACAATTCAGCCAAATTTGTCTGCACTGTCAATGCAAATAATCATGATTCAACCTGGGCCTGTGGCGTGATTTCACTTCATAACCTTGCACATTGTTGTTTTAAAATTTTCTTGCAACTCCCTCTGGAATGATCAGATTTCATCAGCTTTCCACAGATTTACAAGCAGTAACCTCCATGTCCAAACATCGGTTTGTATGAAAAAATATCTTGACTTAATTTTAACAAAGTGTGGAGCTGGAGGAGCACAGCAGGCCAGGGCCCAACAAAGGAACAGGAATGTGGACGTTTTGGGTGACGACATTTATTCAGAATTTTCAGGATTCTCATTACTAAAGAAGGGTCCTGACCCAAAACATCATCTTTCCTGTTCCTCTGCTGTTGCCTGACCTGCACAGTTCCTCAGGCTTCATTCGTTATTATCTCTGACTTCAGCATCTGCAGTTCTTGCTATTTATTCACGTTGTTGCAGATCATTGAATTTCAGTTCCTGTGTATTTGCGAACTGGAATATTTCTCCTTATGTTGTCAAAAACAGGAAGGCAGGTTATGCTCTGAATGATGAGATAACAAGGCATGGAGCTGGATTAACACAGCAGGCCAAGCAACATCTTCGGAGGGGTAAGCTGAAGTGGCTAGGCCCGTAACGATGGCTTTCCTGCTCCTAAGATGTTGCTCCGCCTGCTATGTTCATCCAACTCCATACCTTGTTATCTCGGATTCTCCAGCATCTACGGTTTCTATTATCTATGATCAGCAGTTTACAAAAAGGTGAGGTTCACTGAAAACTGAGTTTCATGTTGGAACAGGTTGATGATGTTGGCATGCAGGTCCGGATGGTGGCGAGAAATGATTATGGCATTCTGACATTTAGGGGAGAGTATTTGAGTAGAGGAGTAGGGAGGTCTTGCAGAAAATATACAGTGCCTAGTTGAACCTAAACCTTGAGTGCTGTGCGCTGTTTTGGTCTCCTCAAAATTTGAAGGATATTTTAGCTATTGTCAAAATAATTGATGCAAGATATGACAGACATTTCACGAAAGACTGGATCAATTCGGCTTGTATTGACTGGAATTTAGAATAATTTGTTGGCACAGGGGAGGATCTCATGGAAATTTGAAAAATCACAATGGAATTGGAAAGGGTCAATATGGGAAGAATCCCCCCATGTTGTTGAATTCAGGAACCAGGGTTCACAGACTAAGTGTGAGTGGAAGCCATTCAGGACTGAGATAACGACGAATTCCTTCACTCAGAGAGTTGTGAACCTGTGAAGTGTCTCTCACATGAAGCTTATATGGCCAGTTCATAAAATATGTTCAAGAGGGAGCTAGACATGGCCCTTGCTGGTAATGGATGCGAGCGGTAAGTAGAGAATGCAGGAATGGAATGATGAAATTGCAAGATCAACCACGAAGATATTGGATGGTACTGCAGGGTAGAAGGACAGAATGGTCAACTTCTGCACCTATCTTCTACGTTTCTTTCATATCTGGTAAGCCCTCTCATGGTTTTGAAATTTTCTATCAGTTCTTGCAGAATCTTTCTCCCACCAAGAGCAGTCATGTTTTGTATCGCAGAGTCATCGCGATACACAGTACAACAAAAAATCACTTTTGACCACCATGTCTGTGCCTGGCAACAATAAAGCACCAAATAATATGTTCTCGATCATGACCCTGTGCTTCGAATGCATTATCATTTAAAGTGTCAATGTAAAATACCGCTAAAAGTCATGAAGTTTTCCGCATCACCCACACTTCGACGCTATGTGTTCCAGGTTATCAGCACAATCTGTTTGAAAATTTGTTTACTCACTTCCCCCCTATTCCTCCCGCACCTTTTCTTAATTCTGTGGTCATGGTCATTGATCCCTTAACATTGTGAAAGAATTCCTGTCTCTCTAGCCGATCTACTCCTTTCATAATTTGAATCATCTCAACAAAACATCCTCACTGAATCTCCTTTGCACCAAAGAAAACAATTTCAGTCCATCCAAACTCTTGCGATTTCGAAAATGTTACAACTCAGGAACAAACTGATAAATCTCATCTGCACCCTCTGAAGGGCAGTGCTCATTTGATCAGCCTAACTGCATCATTTGTAATCAAAAATATGTTTTTGAACATTTGCCATTGGTCACTTTGTTTTACCACAAATTCAGTTCTCTTATAAATTTATAAATACATAAACTGCAGGCACTGGAAAATAGAAACAAAAACATAAAATACTGGAATACTTCTGCAGGTCTATGAGCAGCTGAGAGACAAAGCAGCGTTGCTTATTGAATATCAGAGCTCGAACATTTATAAGATGGATGTTTAGATTTTTTTTCTTCCCAGCGTGAAACTTTCAAATCTCATACAGCATATGTTTAATGTGAGAGGTGGCATATTTAAAAGAGGCAGAGTAACAGACTTGTATGACAAGACAATAGACCTCTGAGTCCAACTTGTTTTTGCCAACCAAATTTCCCAACCTAAACTAGTCCTATTTGGGTGTATTTGGTTCAAAGCCCTCCAAACCTTTCGTATTCATGTATTTGGAATGTTGTAACTGTACCTGCATTTGCCAAATCTCTTTTAACTATTTCTCTCTCACATTAAAAAAATGTCCTCTACTTTTGTTCTCCCCTAACAGCACAACAAAAGACCTTTGATATTCACATTACTGATGACCTTCGTAATTAAAAAAAACTCTCTAAAAAGATATTCCTCAATCTCCTGCATTCGAGAAAACAAAGTCCCAGCCTGTTAGCCTCTCTATTTTCACTCAAATCCACCAATCCCAGGAACAAAATAGACTGATTTAATGTGACCTTTTTTCTCCAGGTATCGGTCAGAAAACCAAAGAATATTGCAACATCAACTGCAGCAGCTAGATTCAGAAACTCATAATGACAGCCCAACACCGAGACTCATGGTTATGAATAAAAATGGTAAGCGTGCTAAGTGTCTTCTTGACCAACTGTCTACATTTGACGGAAATTTCAAACAACGTATTTTGCAAACCTCAAATTCTCTTCATTTGACAATATCACCCATGACTGTATTATTAACTGTAAATGTCACAGACACCAGGAGGTGCCTGGAACGTTATGACATGGGAGTTGGTAAAAGGAGAAAAGAATGAATGGCCTTTGATAAGGTGACACACGGGAGGCTGCTGCGTAAGGTGAGGGCCCATGGTGTTCGAAATGAGCTACTGGCTTGGATTGAGTATTGGCTGTCTGACAGAAGACAGAGAGTTGGTATAAATGGCTCTTTTTTGGAATGGTAACCAGTGACAAGTGGAGCGCCGCAGAGTTGAGTGCTGGGGCCGCAGCTGTTCACTTTATATATTAATGATCTGGATGAAGGGACCGGGGGCATTCTGGGCGAAGTTTGCCGATGATACGAAGATAGGTGGACAGGCAGGTAGTACTGAGGAGTTGGGGAGGTTGTAGAAAGATTTAGACAGTTTAGAAGAGTGGTCCAGGAAATGGCTGATGAAATTCAACATGAGCAAATGTGAGGCTTTGCACTTTATAAAAAAGAATACAGGCATGGACTATTTTCTAAAAGGTGAGAAAATTCGTAAAGCAGAAGTACAAAGGGCTCTGGGAGTGTTGGTCCAGGATTCTCCAAAGTTTAACTTGCAGGTAGAGTCTGTGATTTAGAAAACAAATGTAATGTTGTCGTTTATCTCAAGAGGGTTGGAATATGAAAGCAGCGATGTGCTTCTGAAGCTTTATAAAGGTCTAGTTAGGCCCCATTTAGAATACTGTGTCCAGTTTTGGCCCCCACACCTCAGGAAGGACATACTAGCCCTGGAGCATGTACAGCGGAGATTGACACGGATGATCCCTGGAATGGTAGGTTTAACGTATGATGAATGGCTAAGGATCCTGGGATTGTACTCATTCGAGTTTAGGAGGTTGAGGGGAGATCTAATAGAAACTTACCAGGTAATGTATGGTTTAGAAAGGGTGGATGTTAGGAATTTGTTTCCGTTAGGCAGGGAGACTAGGACCCGTGGGCACAGCCTTAAAATTAGAGGGGGTAAATTTAAAACTGAAATGAGACGACATTTCTTCAGCCAGAGAGTGATGGGCTTGTGGAATTCATTGCCACGGAGTGCAGTGGAGGCCGGGACGTTGGATGCCTTCAAGGCAGAGATCAACAAATTCTTGATCTCAGAAGGAATCAAGGGCTACGGGGAGAGTGCAGGGAAGTGGAGTTGAAATGCCCATCAGCCTTGATAAAATAGTGGAGTGGACTTGATGGGCCGAATGGCGTTACTTCCACTCCTATGTCTTATGGTCTTATGGAATGCAATAAATTTGAGGCAGTTGGCCAGACAGATGAATAGGTATGCAATAGGGGATATGGAACATGCGTAAATCAAGATAAAAATGTTCAGGGAGTGATACCAAAGGGGAAAATCAGAGCACGGTGCAAGGGATGGGAGGGAGAAAGAGAAAGGCATTCAGCCATTGTTTGATATGGTCATAGCAGAGATGAGCAACGAGAGTAGCATGGGCAAGGTTTTTCAGAAAAAAAATGTCTGTGCCAACCATGATGCTGTTCTAAATTAATCCCATGGTTCTGCATATGGTCCAAATCTCTCCCATCTCTTTCCGTTCATCCACCTGTCTAAGTGTCTTTAAAAATTTATTATCATATTTTTTCATTCCAATTCCAAGGGCAGTCATGTACTGCCCCGAGTATAAAAACATTTCTCACACATCTCCTATCAATTTTCAATTTCCACTCACCTTGAACGTATGTTGCTAGCATTTGACCTACTCACCGTGTGGAGCCTCTAACTATCCTCTTTAAACGCCTCTCTCATAATTTTAATGAATTACATCAGTTCAACCCTTCAGTTTCTGATGCTGTAACGTACCAATCCGACTTTAACTAATCGCTCATTCTAGCAAATACATTCCATTCGAGACAACATTTTGCTGAATCCCTCGGAATTCTATTCAAATTATACACATGCTTTCTATTGTCCAGTGAGAAAAACTGCACACCGTACTCCAAATGTGCACAGAATGCCAAATCATCAATGTGCCATTGTACCGTGATCATAATTTCCTACAACCTTTTCTGTCAGGCAGAAGACACAGGGACCTGAAAACAAGACGGAAAAGGTTCAGGAACCGCTTATTACCAGCCATTCTAAAATTGAAGGAGATTATCCATTCTCAAATAATGTTTGATCTTGCCAATGTTAATCTCGCCTTCAGCACTCTATACTGAATGTAACACATAGCCCTGTTTAAATTGTTTTAATCTGTATATCATTTCTTACTATGATCTGTCCGTGCTGCTAATAAAGAAAGTTTTTACTGTCCCTCAGTACACGTGACAATAAACCAAACAATCAATCAATCAATTTTCAAAGATGGAAGATGCCATTGAAAATGCTGTCATGTGGCAAATCCTTAGCGATAACCTGCTCCGCGATTCCCATGTTAGGATTCTGCCAGGGCCACTCAGTTCATGACTTTAGCAGAGCGTTGGTTCAAAAGTGGGAAAATAGAGCTGACTTCCAAAGTTTAGATAACACTCTTAGCCCTTGACATCAAGCCTGCATTAAACCGGGAGCTGCATCAAGGAGCCTTGGAAAGGTTGGAATCAATGATTATCTGTGGAAAACTATCTACATGTTGAAGTCAGTCCTAAAGATTGGAAGATGGCCATAGTTACTGGAAGCAAGTCATCTATGCTCCAGGAGATATCTGCAGGAGATGCTCAGGGAGAGAGAGGGAGATGCAGAGAGAAAAGCGGGGAGATATAGGTGTACAGAAGCAGGAGCTAAGTGACAGGGAGAAGAAGACGTATTTAGACAGTAAGATGGAGAAGTAGAGAGCCCGAGGTAGAGAGGAATATGAAAGGGGAAGAGAGCGGTGACGATCAGTGAGAGGCAGAAAAGCAGAGAGAGAGGTCAATAAAAGTGTCTCCTGAATGTTCCCGTGTGTTTAAATTGATCTTCTGCTACCGTCGTTTGTTACACAGGCACCTCTGCACTGGAAATGCTGGAGCTTGAAAACAATCAAGGGTTTGGTCAGAAAGACAGAGACAAAGAGACAGAGAGAGAGAGAGAGAGAGAGAGTGAGCGAGACAGAGAGAGCAGCTCGCAACAGCATCAACAGGTACAGATCCACAAACAGACACAAACCATATTGACACAGGCACTGCATAGAAATACACAACCATGCACCTCACCAACAAAGGCACAAACACACATTACACATACACACATCCGCTGCTGCTTGGGAGACCATTAGATTTATATTAAGAGTTCCCATAATTAAAATCAATTGAGATTTTACTAAAAGCCATTAAAAGCCAACAATGGTGTGTTTCAATTGCAAATGTATCCAGGCAACTTTGAATGAATTGTTTTATTTGAAGACATCATGAATTTATTGGAAATATCTGGAATTTTAAAAGTACTTCCGTCTGTTTTCTCAAATTTAAAGTGAGAAAATAATTCAAAACTGTTGGAAGTGAGACCAGCACTGTGGTTTCTCATCACCTTCTGCTCATATACACTCTTCTAAGTGTATAAGATGGGCGGAAGTGCACAAAGTCGATTATCATCTCTGGAAACTGCGTGGGAAATGACTTTTATAACATGGGCTGAAGGCATTCAATTGTTGATGATACTCGCAAAACTGCATGACCTTGAATGAGCCCTGTGAGCAATCCTTTATGGGCCGAAGGTGATACCTGCAGCTTGTTTTCCTGCAGCTGCGTTTTAGGCCCGAGCCAACAGCTTTGTTTTTCTGTATCTACTTTCTCTGTGCTGGCTGCTTGTTGCATTGTACCAGAGAGAGGGTACGAGTTTTGATTCAAGTGCTGGACTTCGCCTTGTCTCGAATCATGAATAGTGCCAGGAATGAACTTAAGCCTTCAGTCCAGATATTGGTCGACGGGCAGAAGGGCATAGTTAAGTAGCCTTTTCGAGAAGGGACATGCTGGTTTTTCTAAAGAGATGTGAGACTACTTTTTACTTTCCTTTCCTCTTCCCTATCGTATTACCATTGCAATCATTTAATATGATGTAATAAACATTCATATTTCAGCAAATTGGAGTTCTCAACTCTTCTCCCTAATTATATTTTGTCGAACCTGAAACAAACCACTTGGACGCACTCTTGTGTTGTAGTGTGACGAGGCCACCAGAGGGTGGCACTGCATCAATTTAAACACAAGACGGATGTCGGTGTAGAGAGTGAGAGAGAGGGAGAGAGTGAGAAGGAAAGAGAAACCGTGTTTTCTGTGTGTGTGTGGGTGGGTGTGGGTGTGTGCGGGAATGTGTGTGTGTTCACTGAGCTTTTGATAAATCATTTATCAATTCATTCCTTCATTGACAATACCCTCCAGGACAAAATATGTCTCATTCCAGCCACGGTTACACCCGCAGACATAGATGTACAAAACACTGATGTACACTTGTGAAAAGACACATCAGCATACTCATAGAACATAGAACATTACAGCACAGTATAGGCCCTTCGGCCCTCGATGTTGTGCCGACCTGTCATACCGATCTCAAGCCCATCTAAACTACACTATTCCATGTACGTCCAGATGCTTATCCAATGACGACTCAAATGTTCCCAAAAGTTGGCGAATCTACTACCGTTGCAGGCAAAGCGTTCCATTCCCTTACTACTCTCTGGATAAAGAAACTACCTCTGACATCTGTCCTATATCTTTCACCCCTCAATTTAAAGCTATGCCCCCTCGTGCTCACCGTCACCATCCTAGGAAAATGGCTCTCCCTATCCACCCTATCTAAGCCTCTGATTATTTTATATGTTTCAATTTAGTCACCTCTCAACCTTCTTCTCTTTAATGAAAACAGCCTCAAGTCCCTCAGCCTTTCCTCGTAAGACCTTCCCTCCAGACCAGGCAACATCCTAGTAAATCTCCTCTGCACCCTTTCCAAAACTTCCACATCCTTCTTATAATGCGGTGACCAGAACTGTACGCAATACTCGAAGTGCGGCCGCACCAGAGTTTTGTACAGCTGCACCATAACCTCTTGGTTTCGGAACTCGATCCCTCTATTAATAAAAGCTAAAACACTGTATGCCTGCTTAACAGCCCTGTCAACCTGCGTGGCAACTTTCAAGGATCTGTGTACATAGACACCAAGATATCTCTGCTCATTTACACTACCAAGAATATCACCATTAGCCCAGTACTTTGCCTTCCGGTTACTCCTACCAAAGTGCATCACCTCACACTTGTCTGCATTAAACTCCATTTGCCACCTCTCAGCCCAGCTCTGCAGCTTATCTCGGGCTCTCTGTAACCAACAGCATCCTTTGTCACTGTCCACAACTCACCGACCACAGTGTCATCTGCAAATCCTTCTGCGCCCTCACCCAGGTCATTTATAAAAATGACAAACAGCAGTGGACCCAACACCGACCCTTGCGGTACACCACTAGTAACTGGTCTCCAGGATGAACATTTCCCATCAACTATCACACTCTGTCTTCTTTCAGCAAGCCAATTTCAGATCCAAACTGCTGTATATCCCACAATTCCTTTCCTCCGCATTTTGTACAATAGCCTATTGTGGGGAAGCTTATCGAACACCTTGCTGAAATCCATATACACCACACCAACCGGTTTACTCTCATCTACCTGTTTGGTCACCTTCTCAAAGAACTCAGTAAGGTTTGTGAGTCACGACCTTCCCTTCACAAAACCGTGCTGACTATCCCTAATCAATTTATTCTTTTCTAGATGATTATAAATCCTATCTCTTACAACCTTTTCCAACACTTTGCCAACTGAGGTAAGGCTCATTGGTCTATAATTACCACGGTTGTCTCTACTCCCCTCCTTGAACAGGGGAACCACATTTGCTATCCTCCAGTCATCTTTCACTATTCCTGTAGACAATGATGAGTTAAAGATCAATGCCAAAGGCTCGGCAATCTCCTCCCTGGCTTCCCAGAGCATCTGAGGATAAATCCCATCCGGCCCAGGGGACTTATCTATCTTCACCTCTGAAGGATTTCTAATACCTTTTCCTTGTGAGCCTGAATCCCACTCTTCTAGTAGCCTGTATCTCAGTATTCTCCTCGACAACATTGTCGTTTTCTAGAGTGAATACTGTTGAAAAATATTCATTTAGCGCTTCCCCTATCTCATCTGACTCCACACACAATTTACCACTACTATCCTTGAATGGGCCTAATCTTACTTTTGTCATTCTCTTATTCGTTACATACTTTTAGAAAGCCTTAGGTTTTACCCTGATCCTATCCGCCAACAACTCCTCCTGGCATTTCTGAACTCTCTCTTTAGGTCTTGCCTGGCTACCTCGTAGCCCTCAAGCGCCCTAACTGAGCCTTCACATCTCATCTTAACACAAGTCTTCTTCTTCCTTTTGACCAGAGATTCCACCTCCTTTGTAAACCATGGCTCCCGCACTCTACAGCTTCTTCCCTGCCAGACAGGTACATACTTATGTAGGACACACAGGAGCTTTTCCTTGAGTAAGCTCCACATTTCTAATGTGCTCATCCCCTGCAGTTTCCTTCCCCATCCTATGCTCCCTAAATCTTGCCTAATCTCATCGTAATTGCCTTTCCCGCAGCTATTGCTCTTGCCCAGTGGTATACATCTACCCTTTCCATCATTAAAGTAAACATAACAGAATTGTGATCGCTATCACCAAAGTGCTCACCTACTTCCAAATCTAACAACTCGCCGGGCTCATTACACAGTACCAAACCTAATGTGGCTTTGCCCCTTGTTGACCTGTCTACATACTGCGTCAGGAAGCCCTCCTGCACACACTGAACAAAAACTGACCCATCTATAGTACTCGAACTATAGTGTTCCCAGCCAATATTTGGAAAGTTGAAGTCCCCACTGAAAACTGCCCTGTGTCTCTCACTCCTATCGAGAATCATCTTTGCTATCCTTTCCTCTACATCTCTGGAGCTATTCGGAGGCGTATAGAAAACTCCCAACAGGGTGACCTCTCCTTTCCTGTTTCTAACCTCAGCCCATACTATCTCAGTTGACGAGTCCCCAAACATCCTTTCTGCAACTGTAATACTGTCCTTGACCAACAATGCCACTCCTCCGCCCCTTTTACCATCTTCTCTGTTCTTACTGAAACATCTAAATCCCAAAACCTGCACAACCATTCCTGTCCCTGCTCTATCCATGTCTCCGAAATGGCCACAACATCGAAGTCCCAGGTACTAACCCATGCTGCAAGTTCACCCACCTTATTCCGGACGCTCCTGGCATTGAAGTAGACACACTTCAAACCAACTTCTTGCTTGCCGGTGCCATCTTGCTTCCCTGAAACTTTATTTCGGACCACCCTACTCTCAACCTTTTCTATAGTCGAACTACAATTTTGGTTCCCATCCCCCTGCTGAATTAGTTTAAACCCACCCGAATAGCCTTCGCAAATTTCCCCCCGAAGATATCGGTTCCCCTCATCAACATTGTGTCACCTCAAACGCAAGAGTGGCAGACACGGAGAAAGTGGGAGCGGATGAAACCCAAATGCCCCAGAATCCGGTACACCTGAATGTAACGGAAAATCCTTCCAGGTGTTTAGATTTTCTGAGCAAGATTGACAGTTGCTTTCGTGTTCGCTTGCCTCAAATGACAACTCTGAGAAAAATTAAAGTAATAAAAACAAGGCAAAACGAATACACTTTCTTTATAAGTCTGTCCAAATCACATCAAAACCTCAGTTAGGAACAATCCTCCACAGAAAATTGGAAATATCTTTAAAATCTATTTACATTGCCGAAGCGGTAACATTGCCTGCAAAATGATGTTAATGTTTTACACGTTTCAATTTGCAGTATTCTTGCCCCTGGATCAAAAAGCCAAAAGGTTACAAGTGAATTTCCACTGGTTTCAGCATGAAATCCACCCTGAATAAACAGCACAGTAGTGAAGGTAGTTTTCACACATATCTGAGGGGTGTAGAGGGGATGCAGGGCTTGGTAGTGGTACAGACTGTCACACATATTCTTCTGGAATGTGGCATTGCAGAGAATGCCTACCGAAAGACTCCAATGGTTATTATTGGTTTGTTTCACACAGTACCATGACACAGGATTCTTTGCTGTCCTGTCTGTTGTCTTGCACACAGAGGGACACAAACATAAGATCTGCATCTGGAGGACCACTAACTTTGTCATAGATGCCCTTTAGTCTGTCTGAAAACTGTTGGTTTTCAAAAGCAAAATGTTGAGTCGACCTCACGTTGCAGACTTGTATCATCCAAACTCGAGTTCTACGTGCTGAGAGACCCACCAAGGGTTAGAATGGCTACCGTCAAGGGAAAATGGGGAATTACCACTGTCTGACTTCCTACTGCTGAAGTTAATTTGAACGCTCCTGATGCCTCAAGTATAGATCAAAAATTGTACAAGTAAGAGATGACAATGCTTTGTTTGCAGAATAGAGTCAAACTCCAATGCTTGTTTGTTGCTCCATACGTTATTGTAGACAAAAGAACTGCTTCAGTTCCTGCGTATGGCTCTAAAACAATTCATGAGTAAAATGTATCGTTGAACAAGAGATTTAAAATCTTTTGGGAAACTGCTATCCGGCTTATTTGATTGAACTTTCAGGAACAACCGTTCCAATACAGAGACAGGAAGTTATCGAGACTGTTCTGTTAAGTGACAATCTTTTGAACAAACTCAGAAAGTAATAAACCACCTCACAAAAAAAAACTAAGAACCACGGATGCTGGAAATCGGAAAGTAAATCTAAAACTCTTGGAAAAATTCCGTAGGTCTGGCAGTATCTGTGGATAGAAAGCAGAATTAACGTTTGAGAACCAATGACAATTCAGATTTTTCCAAGATAAGTAGCAAACTGTGCCCTTATCATGGTGATGATTGTTTAAAATTTTCCTCTGAAAAAATAAGTCTGTCATGTTTACAAAGGTGCAGAATTTTCTCAACAATAACTTCTGTCAAATTGGCACAAAGTTCTTTTGTTTCACTGAGGACATTTTCGGCGCATTATAAATGCATTATTATCTAGACAGAGTTGGTGGAACTTAAACGGGAAAAATATTAATCAAAATTAGCGCCACATCAAACTTCGACAAATAAAAACATGTCATATTCTGTTTTAGGCAGTTCCAAGTTTGGCAAGTAAGTTAGGTAGATATTTTTAAGCAGGTAGCTGCGCGACTTACAAGCTGTTAGCCTATTGAAAGATATCATTTCTAACAGACCCAACTTGTCTGAGTACAGATTCAACTCCGTCAGCTGTACAGAAGCCATGAAGAAAGTACAAGGATTAAGGAGTTGAAGGGTGGGAGTTCCGATGCCCAATAAACTGTTACATAATAGTCAGAGAAAAATTAAGACAATATAATTTTCATTCCACTCATGTCAATATGTTCTCTCACACAGTCAGATTGCTATCGTATTGTCATTTATATCTAACTAATGTTTAGCCTGTCAACAATGAAGGGAATGCATTCAACAGACCAGAACTTACAGTTCAATAGCTGCAGAAGAACAAGTTCAGGAGCGTTACAAACATCGTCCCAGAAGCTGGATTCAGTCGATATCACACTGAACATTAGCCATATGCTGTTTCACAGATACTGAGTAACAGTGAATGTATCAAGTGACTCCTCGATTTCTGTAAGAATTAGTTACTCGCCCACAGTTTGCACAGAGGGCCGTGTTTCTCTCCATCAGCCAATAGATTTTGATGTGAGCACACAGCCGAATAAATTCCAGTCTTCCCCCTCAATGAAAAATGGTGTGACCATTAATGCATACAATGAAACCAGGTTCCAAGCACTAGCTCATCTTGAGAAATCAATGTTGTTTCAGATGCTGACATGGAAGCGAGTCCCCACTCCGGAATCCATATCACAGAGTCAAAGAACCACAGGAGGTTTAATTGTTCAGATCGTTTTAAAAATACTGTGCAATTCAGCATTGCACAGAGCAGCTGGTGGAAGAAGAAAAAATTCCCTTCAAATTCGACTCTGCACTTTACACTCGTGAGGACTCAAAATGGAGTCCAAAAACTTCAGAGAAAACTTCTCTATCCTTATTTTTCGATTACAATTCACCCCCTTCCTCCTTGATGTGTTTGTGTCCCTGTGGGCATCAGTCTCAGCAGAGAAGATATGTTTTCACCTCATTTACCAATCAGTAGCACCTATTCCATCCCCTCCTCGACATTTGGGAAACCAAGCGGAGGCTTGGGTACCGCTTTGCAGAACACCTCCGCTCGGTTCGCAACAAACAACTGCACCTCCCAGTCGCGAACCATTTAAACTCCCCCTCCCATTCCTCAGACGACATGTCCATCATGGGCCTCCTGCAGTGCCTCAATGATGCCACCCGAAGTTTGCAAGAACAGCAACTCATATGCCGCTTGGGAACCCTGCAGCCCAATGGTACTAACGGGGACTTCACAAGCTTCAAAATCTCCCCTCCCCCCACTACATCACAAAACCAGCCCAGCTCATCCCCTCCCCCCACTGCATCCCAAAACCAGCCCAGCCTGTCTCTGCTTCCCTAACCTGTTCTTGCTCTCACCCACCCCTTCCTCCCAGCTCAAGCCACATCTCCATTTCCTACCTACTAACCTCATCCCACCTCCTTGACCTGTTCGTCTTCCCTGGACTGACCTAACCCCTCCCTACCTCCTCACCTATACTCTCGTCTCTAATTATCTTCTTTTCTCTCCATCTTCGGTCCGCCTCCCCCTCTCTCCCTATTTATTCCAGTTCCATCTCCCCATCCCCCTCTCTGATGAAGGGTCTAGGCCAGAAACGTCAGCTTTTGTGCTCCTGAGATGCTGCTTGGCCTGCTGTGTTCATCCAGCTCCATACTTTGTTATCTTGGATTCCCCAGCATCTGCAGTTCCCATTATCACCTATCAAACAGCACTAATCTCATTTACCTACACATTATGGATTGTTTAAAGTTCCTTTGCAATTTTCTTCCTAAGCCAGATGTTTCTGAAATGTTATGTGAGTGCCTTCCTCCGACACCTTGTCAGGCAGAGGAAATTATCTTGCTATCATTCTCTCGGTCATACCAGATTTCCACAGATCTCCTTTAAAACGCTTCCTTATCACATTAAATTTGCGCAGAATGATCTTAGGCAAAACAGTTGTGGTGAAGAGATTCGGACAATTTTCCCTGTCGATGCATCTCGTAGTTTTGAACGTCTCAGTCAGTTCTCCTTTCAGCATACTCTGCTGAAGGAAAGTGAACAGAGCCTGTCAAGTCTCACATCACAACGGCGATATTTAATTTTGGGAAATAATGTAGCTTATCTCCCCTTTACCGTCTCTAATATAATCACATCCTTCTCATGTTGTGGCGACTAGAAGGACACACAGTATTCCATCTGTGGCCTAAATAATACTTTATAAAACAATCATAAGACTTCCTTACTGTTTTTTTCTCTCACTGCCACTAATGAAGGTTAACATGCCGTGTACCTCTTTCACCAACTTCCTGTTCTGTGCTCACACCATCAGGGATCTACTTAGTTCACACACAATTCGCTTTGTTGCTTGGCACTCCCCAGATTCCTACAGTTTGTTACGAGTATTCCTCACTTATGTGACCATCAAGAATGCATATCATTCACTTGCCAGGACTGAATTCCGTCTGGAATTTCTCTGCTTGATTTGCCAGCTGATTGCTATCAGACTATAGCCCGAGATGATCCTCCTCACTGTCGAAAGCACCAGCGATCTTCTAATAGTTTGAAAACTTGCTAATTATACTTAAAGCATTCACAGCCAAGTCGTAAATACATAAACAAACAACAAATATTCAACTACTGATGCCTCCATTACATCACTCAGCACAAGCTTAGTTCATTAAATTAACATCTATGATCAAACCTTGTCTCCAATTTGCAAGCTAGTTTGAAACTATAAGTCCAGGCTGCCATTGATCCCTCGGCCACTTACCTTTTGGACCAGCCTTCTATGTGTGACCTTGACAAATGCCGAAATGATATCCCAGTAAACCACATCAACTGCACTGCCCTCATAAATATATTGAAAATCCTTTCCAAAAAGACTGAATTATATTAATCAGTCGGGATCAAATCAATACTGACTATTCATGCTCTATCCTATTTTTTCCATGCCTTTATTAATCCTGTTCTCAAAACATTTTTTTTACTAATTTCCCCTTCCCTGACATCAAACTAACTTGGCTCATATCACCTCGCCTGTCCAAGCTGCCTTTATCAAGGAACAACATTAGCCTGCCTTCAGTCATCTGGCCCTCCAATCTCGTTCCAGGGAATTGCTCAATTTCTCCACCAAGGCCCCAGTAATCTCCTGTTTTGCATTAAATAGCAGTTTTGAGATACAAAGTCATCAGGCCCTGTGACTTATGAAACTTTACTCTGCCACAACATCAAATCCCACTTACTTATTAATCATAAGATGTTCAATAACCTCACCATGTCAACTTTAGTCACGAGGTCAGTTTTTTTTCCCTTTCTGCATACAGATGAAAAATATTCCATGTCCACACTCTCGTAAAAACCTTGGGTGGGAGAGTGGGTGTGGTTTCTTGAATTCTATCTTCCAAAAAATATGTCGTGCCTTGTCTTTTACTTTTTCAGGTCACCCCAACACACATGCACACACTCACATGCAATGACCACCCATGCTCCCACACCTCCAGCCGCCACACACGAAAACTCAATCCTTATACTTTGAAACGACTTAACTTATCTTCGTATCCTGTACCTGATATATTGTGCTGCCTTTTCCTAGCTTAAACCCTCGAGATTCCGTAACATTCAGGATTCCTTGTACTTTTATGCCCTTACCCTTTACTCTTCGAGAAATATGCTGGCCGTAAATTTTCTTTGTACCGCTTTAAAATGTCTCCCACTTTCCAAATGTAGTCATACCAACATTAATATGTTCCAAGTCCATATTTACCAGATCGTTGTAACTGTTCTTGAAATTATACTTAATTTAAATCCTCAAATTGAGCACCATTCGTACACCTTTCCATAATTATTTTCAAAATTACACAGTTATAATCAGTATCCCCAGAATTTACATTTATTAGAGGAATGGGTTTATGCTTGCAACGTGTTTTCACAGTCGAGGCCACTAATAACATGCCAGTAATTGACAAAGAGACAAAGGTAGGTGAGGATCTGGAAGCAATCTTTATTACGGAAGAGGTAGTGTTGGGCAAGCTAATGGAGCTAATGGCCCTGATGGAATGCATCCAGTCTACAAACGAGATGGCAGGAGAAATAGCAGGTGCACTGGTGGTAATTTTCCAAAACTCGCTGGACTCTGGGGCAGTCCAAGCAGCTTGGAAAACAGCAAACGCCATGCCACAGTTGAAAAAGGGAGGTGGACAAAAGATGGGGAATTATAGACTGGTTTGCTTAACCTCTGCATGGGGAAAATGCTTGAGTCTATTATCAAGGAAAAAAATAGCAAGGTACCTCGATAGAAATTGTCCAGTTGGGCATACACAGCAAGGGTTCATGAAGAGCAGGTCATACTTGACAATTTTGTTTGGAATTCTATGAAGACTTTACGAGCAAGGTGGACAATGGGGACCCATTGGATGTGGTGTACTTAGATTTCCAAAAGGCCTTTAACATAGTGCCACACAAGAGGCCGCTGTAAGTGCTATTCTGGCTGGCAATCAGTGACTCGTGGTGTGCCTCAAGGATCAGTGTTGGGACCACAATTATTTACAATTTATATAGATGATTTGGAGTTTGGGACCACATATAGAGTGTCAAATTTTGCAGATGATACTAAGATGAGGGCAGAGCAAAGTGTTCAGAGAACTGTGAAAATTTGCAGAGGAACATAGATAAATTCAGTGAGTGTGCAAAGGTCAGGCAGATAGAATACAATGTAAATAAATGTGATTTCATACATTTTGGTAGGAGTAATAGTAAAAGGGATTATTACTTGAATGGTAAAACGTTGCAGCATGCTCCTATACAGAGGGTCCTGGGTGTCCTTATCCATGAATCACAGAAGGTTGGTCTGCAGGTACAACAACTAATTAGGAAGGAAAATTGAATTTTGTCCTTCATTGCTAAAGGGATTGAGTTTAAAAGCAGAGAGGTTATGTTGCAGCTGTACAAGGTGCTGGTTAGGTCACACCTGGCGTACTGTGTGCAGTTTTGGTCTCCTTACTTGAGGAAGGATGTACTGGCGCTGGAGGGAGTGCAGAGGAGGTTAACGAAGTTGATTCCGGAGTTGAGGGGTTTGGCTTATGAAGAGAGACTTAGTAGATTAGGATTATATTCATTGGAATTCAGAAGATTGAGGGGGGCATCTTATAGAAACATATAAAATTATGAAGGGAATAGATAAGATAGAAGTAGAGAGGATGTTGCCACTGGCAAGTAATTTTACTAAGTTCTGTTTTCTCCTTGAGGTAGTGGCAACATGATGCTTTCTTGAATCTATACCACCCAAATGATGTAGTCGTTAAAAACTATTGGGGAGGGAATTACGTGATTTCACACAGCAGCAGTGAAGGGAAAATCGACGTTTTCCAAGTCTGTAAGGTGAGTGACATAAATGGGAACTTGCAGCGTTCCAATCTATATGTTGTCTTTAATCTTCTGGATGGAAGTGGCTGTAGGTTTGGAAGGTGCTGTTGAATGAGCCTTGATGAATTTCTGCAGCATATTTTGAAATTAGCCCACAGTGCTCTTGCTGAGAGCTGGTCTTGCAGTCAGTGAATGTTTGTGGATGTGATGCCAATCCAGCGGGATTGCTTTGCTCTGGAAGGTGCAGTGTGACTTGCTTTTTGTTGGAGCTGCATCCATCCCCATCTTTTGGGAATGTTTCATCACTCTGTTTCTCTCTACACAGGTATAATGAGGCATGCTGAGGGTTTTCAGCATTCTAGGTGTTTATTTAGGTGCTATCTGCTTATTGCAGAAGTCCGACTTGGCATCAGTGTGTAGCTTATTTCTGTGTAATTTATCTTTGATAGCCCTGTTCATGACCCCTTCAGTCATAATTCTGATGATTGAGAGTATGCAGTTCCGTGAATAATTGGCTGGGTTAGTTATTTTTTTTTCATATTCATTTGGGGATGTGGCGTCGCTGGATGGCCAGAATTTCTTGCCCGTTCCTAGTTTTGTTGCCTTTTAGAAGGTGGTGATGAGCTGCCTTCCTGAAGCACTGCAGTTCTCTTGCTGTGAGTTGGCCCACAGTGCTAAGTAGGAGGGAATTCCAGGATTCTAGGATACCCTCCCAGTGGCAGTGAGGGAACAGTATGTATTGCTATGTCGGGATGGTGAATGATTTTCAGGGGAACTTGAAGGTGGTGGTATTCCCATATGTTTGATGCCATTGACTGTCCAGATGGATGTGGTCATGCACTTGTAAGGTGTTGTCTTTGGTAGGTTTCTGTTGTGCATCGGGTACATAGTACACACTGCAGTTACTGAGCATCCATGTTGGAGGTAGTGGATGCTTGTGGATGTGGTGACAATCAAGTGGGATGCTTTGCTCTGGCTGGTGTCGAAATTCTTGAATGTTGTTGGTGATGAGCCCCATTCATGGAAAATGGGGGTTATGACATCACACTCCTGACTTGCACCTTGTAAAAGGTGGATGGGTTTTGAGGAGTTATGTGGCAAGTAACTCGCCACAGTATCCTTAGCATCTAGCTTGCTGTTGTCGCCACTGTCTTTATATAGTGAGTCCAGTTGAGCTTCAGGTCACTGATAACACCCAGGATGTTGATATTGTGGGATTCAGTGGTTGTAAAATATTGAATGGCAAAACAATTGGTTAGACTGCCTCTCATTGGTGGTAGTCAGCGTCTGTCATTTGCGTTGTGTGAATGTCACTTCCCACTTGGCAGCCCAAGCCTGGATATTGTGTAGATCTTCTTGAATTTGAACATGGGCTGATTCAGTATCTGAGGAGGCAGGAAGGTGCTGTTTTTCATGAAAAACGTATAAGTACAGAAATACTGAAACAATGGCAGATATGTCCAATTACCCTGCTTCAGATGACAGCTTCATGTCGAAGTGTAGTTCACACAGTACGTGTTACAAAATTTGCTTTTTCACAGAAGAAAATGGGAAATTGTGGACTGAGATTGCAAGAACTGCAGGGCTGGAATCAGAGGTAATAGAGTGTGGGGCTGGAGGAGCACAGCAGGCCAGGAAGCATCAGAGGGGCAGAAACGCTGAAGTTTCAGATTGGGATGCTTCTTCAGAAATTCTGGAAGTCTGTTTTTTTTTTCTGCCTGAAGGTCAGCGACCAAATTTGTCCCAGTGGGAGCCGTGTTGGTAACTCGAAGGTTTGTCATATACATCAGTAAATTGGATGAAATTGCAGGTGGTTTAATCAGGAACATCTTCATCGACAATATATTCCTGATTGCCCATTCAGAATCGACATTGCTACTTTACTACTATAAGATTACTTTGTCTTTCGCTTGGCAATACTTTCCAAGTCTTTCCTTCCCGCATCTTAGGTGAACAGTACATCAGCTAACACCATCCATCCCCTTTCAGGTCTGAAGAGAAGGCACTAGACTCGAAATAATAAGCCAAAATTCTTCACGAGTGACTGCAGCTTTCTTCTGGCCTTAATTCAGGGTCAGAATTTTTATTGTATTAACATAGTGACAAAATTAGATCCAGTTTAGTGTTCTCAGTCGCATTTTTCCACGTTATGATAATATTCAGTTTAACGTAGGCTGTTTTTTTTCTCGATTTTTCCACAAGCCAGTGCCTAAGCAATGATTCACATCTGTGCTGCAAAGCATCACAACATACATTGGCTGTGTTAAGATCGAGGGCAACTTACCAACTATCTAATTAAATGCAATCTTTTAGGGAGAAGCAAAATATATGAACACACAAGCTATTGTCAGAAATGCTGGACATTTCCCTCAGTGATCTGCAATAGGTCCAGCATGACGTGAAAATACTTAGAAACAATTTTGCACAAAAAAACATTTGAAATTAGGCAATATTTATGCAAGACTCAATGCATGAAAATCAGTTCTCAGGTTGCTCAACCACAGAACCATAACTTTGCAGCCTGCTTTTTTAGTTGAATCAACAGGAAACACCTGGCATCATGTTAAGTTCTGTGCTCAGGTTTCGTTCGCCTGCTTCTGCTTTAAAGTTTAAAACTACAGGTGGAAATCAAAATAAATTTAGATTTACAACTGAAGCTCCATAATATCCGAAAGAGTATTTCATCATGGCACAGTGGCCCTTAGCACCATCATCACAGCAATGGCGAATATGTAAAAATATTAAGACCATAAATCCTGAATGGCCATATAAAATTTCAGCAATCTTGTTACAAGAACAGAAACGTGTTAGAGAACTTTTAATGTATCGGGCGAATGTGTTTGAAGTCAGTTCAGTTCGATCAAACATGAATTAGGATCAAAGTCCATCACTGTACACCAGAAAATCAATGAATCAGGGCGGTGTTTCAATGTCGAATTAGGCTATTCCGTCAATTGGTCTACTCTGTTTCCTCAAACAATCATGATTACTTGTGTCCAGAATCCTGCTTTAGCCTAGATAACGAAGTGTGAAGCCGGATGAACACAGCAGGCCAAGCAGCATCTCAGGAGCACAAAAGTTGATGTTTCAGGCCGAGACCCTTCATCAGAGCCGGGGATGGGGAGAGGGTTCTGGAATAAATAGGGAGAGAGCGGGAGGCGGACCGAAGATGGAGAGAAAAGAAGATAGGTGGAGAGGAGAGCATAGGTGGGGAGGTAGGGAGGGGATAGGTTAGTCCAGGGAAGATGGACAGGTCAAGGAGGCGGGATGAGGATAGTAGGTAGGAAATGGAGGTGCGGCTTGAGGTGGGAAGAGGGGGTAGGTGAGAGGAAGAACAGGTTAGGGAGGATGGGACGAGCTGGGCTGGTTTTGCAATGCAGTTGGCGGAGTGGACGAGCTGGACTGGTATTGGGATGCGGAGGGGGAAGGGGAGATTTTGAAGCTTGTGAAGTCCACATTGATACCATTGAGCTGCAGGGTTCCCAAGCAGAATATGAGTTGCTGTTCCTGCAACCTTCGGGTGACATCGTTATGGCACTGCAGGAGGCCCATGCTGAACATGTCGTCTAAGGAATGGGAGGGGGAGTTAAAATGGTTCGTGACCGGGAGGTGCAGTTTTTTATTGCAAACCGAGCGGAGGTGTCTTGCAAAGCAGTCCCCAAGCCTCCGCTTGGTTTCCCCAATGTAGAGGAAAACACACCGGGCACAGTGGATACAGTATACCACATTGGCAGATGTGCAGGTGAACATCTGCTTAATTTGTAAAGTCATCTTGGGTTCTGGGATGGGGGTGAGGAAGGACGTGTGGGGGCAAGTGTCACACTTCCTGCGGTTGCAGGGGAAGGTGCCGGGCGTGGTGGGGTTGGAGGGGAGTGTGGAGCGAACAAGGGAGTCACGGAGAGAGTAGCCTCTCCGGAAGGCAGACAAGGGTGGGGATGGAAAAATGTCTTGAGTAATGGGGTCGGATTATAGCTGGTGGAAGTGTCGGAGGATGATGCAGGAACGGCAACTCATATTCCGCTTGGGAACCCTGCAGCCCAATGGTACCTGAAAGCAGCAAGACAGTGGATAAAGTGGTAAAGGCAGCGTATACAGTGAGCCGCCCTCAGTAGAAGCACTGATTATAAAAAATTGGCAACGTTTGTTTGTATACAAAGCTTTATTTTGATCACACATAAATTATTGCGTTGAGTTCTGTTTGCACATGATACGAAGGACGTGCAGTCTTTGAAAAGGGTGAGAAAGAGTTTTTACAGGATGCTTCTTAGATTGGAATGTGTTGGTCAGAAGGAAATAATAGACAAACGTGGAGTACCTTCAGTGGAGTGTCAGAAGTGGATGGCCCATCTGCCAGAAGCGTTTCAGGCCATGAGAGGCATGTGTAAGGTGGATTGTTGGATTCTTTTCTCCCCAGGGTGGAAGTTTGAAATATCAGGGGGCATAAAGTTAATAGTAGAGATTGGACTATTTACAGGAAACAGAGTCACAGAATCAAACAGCAAAGGAATGGAACTTCAGGTCCAACTCTTCACTGTTGATCAAGTTTCCAAATCTACAGTATTCCCATTTGAATAAATTTTGCTCAAATCCATTTCAATTTTTCTATTCGCATGGAGTAGTTTCCCTCTGAAATTAGTCTCTTCTCACTAGAAAAAAAAAATGCCTTCCAGTTTTGGACTTCCCAAGCCTCAGAAAATGATCTCTGCTTTTTACCTTATTGCTGGTCCTCAGTCTTTTAAAAGTTCCTGTAAGGACACGCCCTAAACTCCTAGACGACAGGAAAAAAAAGTTCCACAATGCCAGCGCCAATTTTTAACTCAAATTCTCGAATCCCAGCGACTTCCCAGTCTCATCTAATAATAACATTTTCTGCAGCAGGGCGGCCTGAACAGCATAGAGTATTCCAAAGGTACTCTCATCAGCATCCTTCGCAGCCTCTTCACGACTTCCTTAGTCCTAGACTCAATGCTCTCAACAATAAAGGGCGGCGTTCTAAATGCTTTAATAACCACCCTGTCTACTATTTACCCAAGCCAGAAAGAACTGTATTCCTGATACCCCAAGTATCTCTGTCCGACAACACCACCCACAGCTCCAATATTAACAGAACAAGTCACAGAAGTCAGGAGATGCCTGGAATGTGCTGCCATGGGAATTGGTTGGAGGATAAATGTTAGCTGCACATTAAAGGCATTTGGACTGACATAGAAACATGCATGCAACAGGAGATGCAGGGCATTGACAAGACATGAATATCACATACTGAGTTAGATGCAGAAAATCATCATCATAAATCAATCTATGTAGAAGCAGGGCACATGACATGGGAAGTAGATTGAGAAAGGCCTTGAAGCCTAACGTTATCGTTCGATATGGCCATAACGTAGAACAGAGAGCTGTACAGTGTTTGGTCAGCTTCACAGCCATTATGTCTCTGCCGACCTAGTTACCATTCTAAAGTAATCCCAGTTGTCTGTGTATGCTATGTGTGTCTCTGTTCTCTGATTGTTCATCCGCCTAAATCGCTTTAAAAAGTTGCTGTCATATCTGATCGTTGCAACTGAATCAGCCGCACTTCCATACGCCACTATCTTTCATATTAAAACAATCCCCGCACATGTCCTTGAAAATTTCGGCCTCTCACCTGAAACCTATGCTCCTACTACGTGATATATACATCCTGTTGAGCCTCTGACTATCCTCTTTCTTCATATGTCTCATAATTTTATGCGATTCCATCAGGTCACCTCTTCAGTTTCTGACGCTGTAACATAAAGAATCCAAGGTTGTCTAACGCCTCTTTTCAGCTAATACACTCCAATCGAGGCAACATTTTACCGACCCTCTTCTGTATTCTCACCAAAGCCTTCACATTCTTCCGACAATTGAGAGAGCAAAAATGTGTTTCAAAAATTGCCGGTTCAAAGGCTCACACATTTGCAACAGGACTTGCAAATTTTATTCGCACTTCCCAGATCTATGAAGGCCAACATGCCATATGCTCTCTTTAACACCTTATCCACTTGCAGGGACCTAAGGGATTGGAACCTCATTCCACCAATTCTCCTAAGGGTCCAGCCAATTACAGTGCTTGTCACTCTTGTGTTTCCAAATGTGAGTCAACCCTGTCATTTAGAATCTTCTCCAATTACTTCCTAAGGACACGTGTACGACACAGTGACCTATAATTTCCTGAATTATCTCAGGTGTCCGTCTCAAACAAACAACAAACATTAGGTATGCTCGAGTCTTCTCGTTCCTCACCTGTGGCTAAAGACAACAAAACAAAAGTTCTGTTGAAGCCTCAATAACTCCTTCCTGACTTTTGCCCTAAGATCAAATGCATCAAACACTCGGGATAGATGTCCCTTATTTTTTTTTAGGATACGCAAAACTTGGTCCTTCTTATGCTTAACATGATTCAGAATGCAAACATATCCGTTCCAAATATTGTCATCATCCATGTCGCTCTCCTTCGTGAGCACTGATGTGGAGCATTTATTCGGGACCTCACCCACTTCCTCTGGCTCCACGCATAAATTTCTTCTTTTTTTCTTGAGTCTTTCCCCACGAACTCTGTTGCTTCTAAAATACTTGTTAAATGCCTTGAAATTCTCCTCGATCCTATTTTCCAGGAACATTTCATGGCTAGTTTTGCCCTCCTAACTGCTCAACGAAGTTCTTTCCTGCTTTTTTTATATTCCGCAGGAGTCTTGTTTCATTCCATTTTCCGAAACACGTATTTCCTTTTTTCCCCATTTTGCCTAATCTTTCAATGTCTCTTCTCAATCACCTCTCATGAATCTTGCTATTGTTCTCTTTCATGATCACAGGAGCATGCTGATGTCAGCACAGTTTAAAATGAGTCTAATATGTTTAGACGGATGTTGGCCAATCACAGTCAAATAGGCCTGGTTTAATTTGGGAAACTTTCAAGGCATCGACAAGTTGGACTGAAGAGCCTGTTTCCGTTCTTTATGAATGTATGATTCCTTTTCAAGAACGCCATAGTGTTCTCTGGTAAAGCATCTATGTCTCCGGTTTGCTTTAGCACTCCAGCGAATCTCAGCACAAGCTAGAAGAAGACCACGTTATTTTCTGCTTGCAAACCCTGCTCCATTATGAACTGGGCAGATCTTCCTTTGGTATTGTAAAGTAGAAAGCAGATGGATGAGAAGGTGTTCATTGAAAAAAAAAACACAAAAGAACCGCGGATGCTGTAAATCAGGAACACAAACAAAGTTGCTGCAAAAGCGGAGCAGGTCTAGCAGCATCTGAGGAAGAGAAAACAGAGTTAACCTTTCCAGCTCGTTTCTAAGGAAGGATCATTTCCCCCAAAACGTTGACTCTGTTTTCTCCTCCTCAAATGTTGCCAGACCTGCTGTGAAGGTGTTAATTGAGCCTGTTTTTGCATGATCTGTCATTAATGTCAGTCACTTTGGATCCTCCTTTTGTCCCTGGAGGGGCATGTCTTTCTTTATTATTGAGACGGTTCTTGAAACATGCTGTACTATCGCGTCAGTGGGAGTGCTAGATCGCTCGAAAACATGGGTCTACCACTTCCAAAAAGAGGGAAGAATCAAATTCTCAGAGCGATTGACTGGATTTGCTACAACAATGAATCGAAGATTCTATGATGGACTTTTCTGGATTTCCCAGGTGTGGATATCTCTACCAGCTCGAATTCAGAACGTACTTTGGATTATTCAGGGCGTCAATTACCCCATTTTGGCAGTCGTCGGCGTTCCAGGTATGTATCTGGTAAGGCCACAACGTCTGGTGAGGACGCCTTTGGAGTTCAATGTTTGCTTCTGCTAGGCCTGCGATAGGAAGGAAGTTATTAAGCTGGGAAAAGTACAAAATAGGTTTACAAGGATGTTACCAAGGCTGGATGGTTTGAGTAACAAAGGGAGATTCTATTTTGTAGGACATTTTTCCCCTGTTGCATATAATGGGGCATGTTGATCTTACGGTGTATTCCACCTTCGCAAAGAACGTAGAAAAGGGGAATAGACAATGTATTTGCCCCAAGGTGTTGTAGCCCAAAACTAGAGGGTAAACATTTCAAAGGGATGTGTGACGCAGATTCTTCATAAACAGGGTTGAACGCATGTGGAATGAGCTGTCAGAGGAAGTAGTAGAGGCTGTTAAATTACAAGATTTTAAAGGCATTTGCAGAGGTAAAGGCATTAGAAATGCACAAGTCAAAGGGAAATGGGACTAGATCAGTTTGCGAAGCATGGTCTGCAATGACAAGTCGCTCCAAAGCTTCTATTTTTGTGTTGAATTAATTTACGCCTCTATCTTCTTCCATCCATCAGATCTAGTAAAATCTCATCAACTCCAATATTGTTTGCCCCAAACAGGACTTTGTGAAGGTGTGCATCCCTTTCTCAGGACGATACCCAAGCCTGGTCTCCTCTGCATAATAAGCTCATGTCATATACATCGACAGCAAGGAAGAGAAAAGCTCTTCAGCGGATTCAAAGACTGAACTTATTCACCTCAGCAGGCACTTCTCCTGCCTTTTCCCCTTGATTCCATTTCCTCGTGAAAAAGAAATGTGCTCAGTCTTGACAGATAGTAGGAACTGCCGATGCTCTCAGTCCTGACATTGCCTGAGCACAGGCGATGGCTGAGTGATGTTGACATTGGGATATTGATTTGGAATATCCTTGGAGGGGTTCTAATTCAAATATTGTAGTTGGTGGAATTTGATTTCGAAATAAGTCTGAAGTTGACAGTTTTAAAATATCATAGAAACGCCCAACAGCAACTTACTGTCCGTCGGGACTGGTTAAGTCTGAAACTCGCACAATATTGATGTGCACTTGACAATTATATGAGCAAAACTGGGATTCAAATAGTGAGGTAATAAAATGTGAGGCTGGAAGAACACAGCAGGCCCAGCAGCATCTCAGGAGCACAAAAGCTGACGTTTCGGGCCTAGACGCTTCAAATAGTGAGGTGTGTTTTTTGCTTATGTATGAACGATGGAGAAAGGTATATTTTCTGCGTCGTGAGGGCCTATGAATCTTTGGCTCCTCACTGAGCCGGTTTTCCACCTCAGTATGCGATGTCTCCATCTACAGATGCTGGCACAATATTTAATTCTATTTCATGTTCAGGTAACAAACATTTGTCTCACATCCCCTCACTGTATGTCTGCGGTCTTCACATGTTTCTCTTGTCCTCATCGATCCCTCGATATGTTTTCCTTGTCTGGTTAATCCAGAATATTAATTATCTCTATCTTCACAACAAATGTCCTCCCATACTCCAAGGATACCCCATTTCCATGTTCACTCTGCTTCTTGTCATCCTTTATTTTATCGATTTCTCAATCCAGTTCCATGGTTAATTTCACATCTTTCAACTCAAATGTCGGAAATAGTTCTGCAATCCACATTATACGCGGGAAGTGACAGCATTGGAGAGCGTGCAGAGGGAGATGTGGTAAGATGTCACCTGGTCTAAAGAGGTTCTATAATGAGGAGGGATTGGACAGACGGTAATTGTTTTCCTTCGTGCAGAGGAGGCAGGAATGGAAATGGTGGAGGTGTATAAAATGGTAAGGGCACAGACAGGGTAGAAAGGTGAAAAAAAACCTTGCGCCTTAATGGGCAAATGAATGAACAGGGGACACAAATTTAAGGGAAGGGGCGGGAGATTTAAAGAAGGGAAAATTAAGAAAAAATATTGTCGTGGCAACCTGGAAGTCAGTGCCGATATCAGGCAGAAACCCTCATCACTTCAATGAAGTAATTGCGATGGCAATATATACTGTGCCATGGGCCAAGGGCTGGAAAATAGGAGTACAATTGTGAGCCGGATGCAATTGAACAGTTGAGACACATTGGGCAGTAGGACATTTTTTTATGAGCTAGACGACAACTGTGAATTCAGAAAAGTGTATATGAACAAGGAGAGAAGGTAGAAGAAGAGCAACATCATCCAGTTTGAGCTGCAATGCCAAAAAAGTGGTTGTAATGGGAAGAAGCGGCATGAAGCAATAATGTCAATATTTCACAAGATGGAGATCAAATCCTACTTTCCTTATGTGTCGAAAATATGTATATTTTCGCCCGAAAGGCAAAATGATCAAAGAAGACTTCCATTATCGTTGCATTTCGGAGAGAAAATTTGTTGACTGACAGAGAAGAGAGGGTTGAGATAGATGGGTCTTTTTTCTGGATGACGAGCTGTGAGCAGTGGGACGTTGCAAAGTTCAATTCTTCGGGCTCAACTATTTACAATCGACATAAATTATCTGCAACCATGTTTTCACCATACAACACATACTCATGAGCAACCGAGTCCGCAGAAGGCTCATTAGCCAAAGAGCCAGAGACCCAGAAATGCAGAGTCGAAGGAAATCCATCATTTTACTGTATTTTTATCTCAGCAAATTTCACCCTGTTATGGTCAATGATAATGGTGTATTCAGTATGGAACCGAATGGCATCCTTGCTCCTTTCGTCATTCTGAATACACGATTTTGTTCAGGAATTAGGCTTCATGCTGCAGCTCCTCAGTTGCTGTACAAACTCTTTGATTTATGCTGTAACAGAGACTACATTCAGACGGCAATTGAAGATTGTGATGAAGTATCCCCTCACTCCAATAATACAACGTACTCAATAGAGCATAGAGAACAGTTCAGAACAGTCCTTTCAGCCCATGTTGTTGTGCTGATCTCTTACTCTACTGTAGGGTGAAACTAAACTGTTTCCCCTTCCTTTTACTATTTCCTGTGTGCCTATCCAGGAGCCGCTTAAACGGACCTCATGGATTTGACTTTACTACCAACGCAGGCAGAGTATTCCTTGCTCCCACCACTTTGTCTGTAAAGAACCTACCTGAGACATGTCCCCCAGGCCTTCCTCCAATCATCTTAAAATTATGACACTTGTGATAATCATCGCCGCTCTTGGAAAATCATCTCTGGCTATCTACTTTGTCTATGCCTCTCATCATCTTGGATATGTCAATCAAGTCCCCTCTCATTCTTCATCGCTACAATGAGAAAAGCCCGATCTCCATCAATCATTCCCCATGAGGCCTGCCCTTCAGTCCAGGCAGCTTCCTGGTAAATATCCTTGGCACCCTGTCTAAAACTTCTACATCCCTTCATTAATGAGCCAATCAGGACTGCATACAACATGCCAAGAGTGGCCTAACGAAGGTTTTATGAAGCTGCAGTCTATCTTCATGGTTCTTAGACTCAACCCACCCGCAGATTGAAAACAACACATCATATGCCTTCTCAACAACTGTATCAAGTTGGGTGGCAGTATTGAGGGATCAATGGACATAGACCCCATGATCCCTCCGTTCCTCCATACTGCCAAGGATCCTATCATTAACCCTATAATATGTATGGAAATTTGACCTTCCAAAATATGAAACAGAATATCTTGAAAGTCTAAATCGTTTAAATGTAACATTCTGGCGTGAAGATAAAGCTGAGAATTTTTTTCAAAATATCTTATTATGTCCAATGCTGCCAGTTTCAGTTTCCTGTTCCATTTTGAATATTTTGTGAGTTATTGTGCAATCATTAGATCCATTTTTCTTTCTGTATAGTGTCACTCAGTTCGTGAAAGTCATTGATTCAATACATTACTCTATCCATTATTGTCCTAATTTACAGCTCACGTAGATTTATCTTCTCTGTTAATAAAAAGTCTGTCAATTCTTTAACTGCCACATTTTTCAAGGGAAAATATCATAGGACAAAACATAATAAATATGTAGGAGAGATACCACACCAATTCTCACAGGGAGATAATTCATGATATTCACATTGAGTTGCCCAATACCATGATCAAATGTATTTTTTTTCTGATGATAATAGGAGCAAGGTGACTTTCAGACGAAGGGGTGTATCCAAAAGGGTTTTCTCGATGTTATACTTTGGAAAGTGAATTGCTACCGCCTGGATTGTACCACCTAAATTTGGAATGGTGGAAATGTCAGAATTAACATTCGACAATGTTACCTGCGAGTTTATCATCTAAAGCATATTAAGAGACTGTCAGGAAGGAGGCTATGGACGAATTTGATGAGGCAGATGAGAATTTATTAAGTAGTGTCAGAGCAGCTGATCAGTTGAATGGAGACTGAATTTAATAACACGATGTTGCAATTAGAGGGTATTAAAGACGAAGTGGGCATAAAAAACCCATTCTGGTCACATTTAAAGCCCGGAATTGTGGTTAACACGATGCAGCCTTCTCCAGCTTGCAGGGTGATGGATTATGCTGTGAAGACAGAAACGATTGTAATAGACACAATGAATGACGTCTCCTGCATTCAATCTTATGGAAGCTCGTCTAGCAACATCACACTTACATGATGGTGAAATAGTGGAGAGAGGGAGAGGTTGTCAGGTTCGTTTTGGGAGACCCTCACGGACTTGCAGCAATAACAAGACACTGACCTGTTTAGAAAAACACAAATCCTTCTATTACCAAGCAAGTACAAGCTGTGGAGAATCACTGTACTCAACCCAGCACAGAGTGCAGAGTCTCACAAGTAATTCTCCCCGAGCAGCCGACATTTCACAGGTTACAAAAGACATGATACATGAAACAATTACTACAGCAGACAAAGACAGGATACCAAACAAGTATTGCATCAAGAACGTAAAAGACCAGGATTTCATATCGATTGCTAGTGAAGTAGCTGCTAATGACAGGAGGCGATTTCGAGTTGTTGTCTGGGACAGATTCTGATTTCAAGTTGTCAGTGTGCCTGGCTAGGACAAAGTCAGTGCCACTTTGTCAGCGACAGAAGTTGCATGCTTCAGAGGTTTCACACCTTTACAAACTTTTCCCACCTAACCCTATTTGAAAAAGTTTGACTTGAATTTTAATTCAGTCAGGAAGCTTAAGACAGTGTCTGCATACCGATGTGTGAGAAGTAAAGGAGTTACAAAAGCTTTACACTGAATTCCTAGCTGGGCACGAAGCTACAGGACAGTGCCTGCGTACCTATGTGTAGGTAGATAAGAGTTTACTTCAATAAACTAAATTCTCTGCATCGGAATCAAATGCAGATAAGAGACTTTAATTTACAGAAGGTTAGAAATCAATGAGATGTTATCACATTGACGTTCAAGGTGAACTAATGATATGGGTAGCGTGAACACATGTGAATGAATACAGACACTACTGTATGAGAATGTAACTGAAATGTGGCATGTATATTGGAATGATAGCAGTAGTGCTTCGGGTACTTGTAGAGTTAGAAATAACGAAAAGGGATGAGAAGATATTGTAGGTTGTGGTCTCACATAGTTGGATAAATAAGGACCAGAGCCAAATCATGGACACATAGAGTCACAGATTAACAGAGCTCCTCAGCACCGAACGGGGATTTTCAGTGCACTGAGTCTGCTTTGATGACAATCAAACACCTAAATAGTCATATGTCATTTCCTTATGCTCCTTGGCGTCACTAGAATACATCTGAATATTTCTCTAATTTAAATGAACATTTCTGCCTCAAACGCCCTGACAGGCAGTGAGTACAAGATCCTAAAATAATATAGTATAATCCTTCTGTTCATTACCTTAAATACATGTTACATTAAAAACTCTACGTTAACAGAGGAGAAATCTTTTTTGTTGTGTTTTATGTACCTGACTCCTGTATGTGCTAAGTCTCCTCAGTTCAATCGAAAAGAATTCCAGTCTGGCCAATTTGTCCTTGTAACTAAATTTCTCCAGGTCAGTTAAAACCCTGGTGCATTTCCTCTGCATCTTCTCCAGATCTCCCACCGACACCCACTCCAGAAAAAAAAATCTTCTGATGTCGAGTAAGAACTGCCCTGACAAAGAAATGCTTCATGCACGTTCAGAATAATCTATTTTCTTTAAACTATTTTCTTCTGCTAATAAGAAACACTTCTCTTCCACTAAGCGACTTAAAGTGAGACTTCTGCATCACAGCTGTGTCCACGTATATTCTGAAGAAGATAACTTGTTTCTAGACTGAGTGCTGGTGTTGAAGAGTATAGTTACCACTTCCATGAGCTCACTCTTCAGAAACTGCTTTTCCAATTACAGTGAGCTAAAATGCTGCTTACATCTACCACATAGAACTCTCCTTACCTCAGAACATAAGCTGTTGCAATGACTTCTGTTGCAATTACAGATGAGTAATTTAGTGGTTTCCTGTCCAGTCAACCATATAGAATTCTATAAAGTAAGCATTGATTTTTGAAGAATGGTCTAGGCCCAAAACGTCAGCCTTCCTGCTCCTCTGTTGCTGCTTGGCCTGCTGTGTTCATCCAGCTCTACACCTCTTTATCATTGTTCTTTGAAATACATTATAAGTCATTCTCTAGAGCGGCTGAAGGTGAACCACTGACAGTCTTCCAGAAGACACTGCCTCACCTTTTAAACCATCATGCAAAGTCTGTTTCAGATTTACCTCACTAGCCCCTATCGACATAAACCAACATTAACACCCCATGCCTCATATAATTACAGTGCTGCTGTTTCCCATACTAACCATCACAAGCATTTGTTTTACACAGAATCCGGATTTTCCTGCATTATCTAAGAAATTCACTCAGAGTTTTCAGTTTGTCAAATTTATCACATGATGAGACATTGCTCCCAGAGCACAAAAACCTCTATGTATTGAAGTAACGTCAATTTGAGTCATAAAGATATCCAGCACCAAAAAAAACAGAAATTTCTAACACGTCCATTCTGATCAGATGTCGTAAATTAATCTACTCCCATGTGCCAGCAATCAGCTCACATGTCTCTACACCCTTCCTATTCAGTCAAGATGTCTTTCAAATGTTGTAACTGTGCCACCCTCCACCAACTCTTCTGGGAGCGGATTTCATACTTCCACGACGCTCTGTGTGAAACATTTGCCTCTTGGGTCGCTTTTAAATCTTTCCTCTTAAACTGATTGCCATCTCATTTTGGACTCAACAAAAGTCGGGTAAAGACTTAGATATTCACGTAATGCACGCCCTTCGTGATATTATAAGTCTCGACAAAGTCATGATTCAACTTCTGCCGTTGCTGGGGACAAACCCCAGCCTATTCAATCTCTCCTTGTAACTCAAACTCTTCAACCCTAACAACCTCCTTGTAAATCTATTCAGATGTGATTCGAGTCTGACTGCATCGTTTGCGCAGCATGAACAGAAGTGAGAAGTAATATTTGAAAAGTAGCCTACACAATATCCAAACATGGCCTCCCAATTCCTATACACAAGGCACCGTTCAAAGACGGCAATCATACCAATCATCTTGTTTACTGCACAAACAACCTAATCAGTTATAGCCATTCTGATCAAAAATTGCTATCGCAACGCTATCATGTCTGACAAAATCAGAAATTGTTGTCTGGGAGCATCTATCGGCCGAAAGTAACCTTAAAATTTCCAGTCCAGTGGCTGTTCACCAGAACTGAAACATTTCGTTTGCATGTGTGGTAGGTTTTCTTTTGGGTATTAAATTTTTTTTAAGAAAAAAATACTAATATGTCACGGGCATTCATTTGGCCCGTGTCTGCTTTCACTCCAGAGATTTTTTTTAAAATGTTCTGATGATCCTGTAGAGACCCGCATCCTGCGTACAATGTGGCTAGCATTCAGATCCCACAGACTGTCATCTAATCCTCCCCATCTTCCATTGTAGTTAACTTCAGTTCGGCCATCACTCGTCTCAGGACCCAATTTTCACCAGAAATATTAGAGATTTTGTGAGCAAAAATTAAGCTGAATGAAGACGTTCCAGAATTAACGATCATCCGAAAATATATGATTTTTAACCATTAACATCCAGAAACGGAAGTTGATGTTGAGCCAGAATGAGTGACAAACCAGAAGTTCCAAACACCAGTATACAGAAAAGCGACTTATAAACATCAAATGCCTAACTTCCACAGCAACCACCCCAACCGTCCACAAACACATCTGCGTTGGGACACTATTTAAAAGGGCCAGAACACACTGCAACACTCCAGAATTATGCCAGGAACAAGAGAAACCTTGATACAAAATCCTCGTTTTAAATGGATATCCCCACAAATCCATTCCCAGCTGCCTCCATATCAGACAACAACAGAAGGACACAATACTACCTAACACACTTACCACACTTCCCTAAAGCAGGAACATATCAGAAATAACAACAAGACTCCTAAGACCACTAGATATCAGAGTGGTCCACAAGCCCACAGCCATTCTACGACAAGCACCAACAAGGATGAATGACTCAATTCCAATAACATGCAGAAGGAATGTGGTTTAGAAAATATCATGCAACGACAGCCACAAAAATTACATCGACGTACAGGAAGGAAACTAACCAACAGAATACATGAATATCAGCTCGCAGCAAAACAGCACAATGAACTCTCCTTAACATCTGAGCATTTGGACAATGAAGGCCATCAGTTTAACTCGGAGAAAGTAACCACAGTAGCCCAAGCCAAACGTAGACCCGCATGGGAATTCCTAGAGACTTGGTTTTCCACCCATACTCCAATCAATTAACATATAGAATCTGACTCCATATATAAATCCATACAGATAATAACCGGAAATTACAGTTATCAGCACAACGGAACCGTCGGTATAAGTTACCACCGGAGGAGCATAATATTGCTTCGTAGGATGCTCCACTAATGATTTCACCTCGCATGGTGATGAAACTTCTGAACTTAAAAAAAAAACAGCTCGGCAAGCAAGGCAATGCTCTCATCCACAACCTGAGCGACAAATCTTTCCCAAGACTTTATTCAGAAACAAAACTATGCTCTGGAAAAACCGAGAGGCAGGACCAGTAATGTCCTGTTGTCCGTCATGTTGTACACTAAGTAACGAGAAAGCTCAAGAGATCCTCTCTGGGAGCATCAGAAAATAAAATGGCATTTCCATCTGTCAAAGCCAGAAATATTATGTGACGCATATGGACACGAAGTCAGCGCTCAATAGCAAGTGAAACAATGTAAACACTTTTTTTGGGCAGCAGAACTGTGTGTGGAATTGATCTGTCAAACTCTCGTCATTCATCATCTATCGATCTGAGGAGAGCAGTGTGAGTGGGAGCTGAAAATTTGGGTTTGCCATGTTGACTGTCTCTGTCAGAGAATGTCGCTATAAGTTGGTCATGAATGTTCACTCTCGTCGCTCCAGGATCCTTAATTCGGGACCTTCAGGAGTAATGCATCCCCCGTCAGTTATGAACAAACATTATTGCCACAACTTCGTGTTGATAGGTTACAACAGAACGTAGGGGTGCCATTGCTTTTGAAAATAACGTACAATTGCCTGTAATTTCAACCAGGCGTCGACACTTCTCACTTAAATAAAGGGATAAGAATTAACATGCCAAGGATCAATGCAACACTTATAAATAAACTAAACAGATACAACAAAACTCGGACTAATAATTTCCTTTTTGTTTGCAAAATAAACGATATCTGGAAATGTAAAATCATCATTTCATGCAATACTTATAAAATGCATTTTAATTTTTGCAGCAAATGAATGTTGTGAATCTTTTTCTCGATCTTACAACCTGGATTTCACAGACAATGTTATCTCAATGTAATTGGACATTGTGTGAGCCTCTTTGGGATCCATGCATGGATGGTGTGACTGTTCTGCTCGTTGCTGCATTGCCGACTTACTCACCATTGTTACCGTACCTGCAGAGAGCATTAATATTTCCCAGTGGCCAAAAGAAAAAAATCATGGGCTGTATTCAAACAATAAGTAAATTAATAAGTGATTTTTAACATTTAGCACTTAACCTTCAGCTTTATACTGCTCTGCTGTCTACATGATTAAAACATCACAAGCGGAAGTCATCAGCAACATTCAGCGGTAATTCGCAATTTTCTCAATCCCAGGGACGATGGGTTTACCATGCATCAAAAGAAACATTTTAATAAGTAATGGTTTAAAAATAATTCTAGTGGTCAAAACAAAGGAAGGAGGTCTTTCGCTCCAAGTGGCCTGTCCTGCCTCTTTGAACAAATTGCTGAATTAGTTCCATTTGCCCTCCTTGTTGCCCACAGATTGAAACCCTGAGTATGTATGGCCCACGTTCAACTGCATTGGGGCCAGGATGGTGATGAACCTGCTTTGTGCCTTCTATGATTCTGCTTGAGCTGTTAACAACGTTCATTGATGATATATCACATTCCTATCACAAGTTGATGTGTGAATCGAAATGCATTTTAAATTTAAATTAAGCTAAAGTGTACAATTAATGTGAAGTTATTTTTCTGATAAACTTTGACGATTTTTAGTTTTTCCCTCCGATCTTATTTTTGTTTCCTTTTGAACTTTTCAATAGCCTCCAAACATCGAAATGGTTGTTTCCAAACTCTGAATCGTTTTATTTCTATCTGTAAAGATTCTCTTGAAACCTGAATTCACTGACCTAAATCATCTGTGACTCATTTGTGATCGGTGGGCAATGTCCCTAGATTACCAATCTTAATTTTTCCCCTTCTGACTGTAATGTGTAGGAGAGAATGTGCGACAAAAATATAATACACGCTTGTCGGCTCGTGTGTTTACTGGGATATTATCCTCACTTGTCAGAATAAAATTTTCAGCCTTTCGACTTCTCAGCATGTACTCTTTCCAGCGCTCTTAAACCACCCATCACTTCAGCTGTTCTCTACCATATATTGCTGAATTATTGCCATACTTTTCAGAATTCGAACCTGTTACATTGTACACGGTCACATACATGCCACGAAGATGAAAATCGTACGAGCCCTATTGATGTGTTCAAAAAGAAGTCATTGGGCCGGAATTGAAAATATTTTGAAATACTAAGTAAGTTTTTAAAGGTAGGCTGTTGAGTTTAATGTGATGTGTCAGACTTTTGACGTTTCTTATTAACTGAACAGTTTTATAAAATAACAAATCCACATCTGATCAGTGGCATCATTTTGAACACAGTGTCTGACGTGAGGGCTGTTACAAACTAAAGACCCTTCATCGAGCTCCTCATCTTGTTATATCATATGATGTTGTTGGCCTCAGATTATTTGAAAACACTGCGCAATTCAGC
This sequence comes from Stegostoma tigrinum, assembly GCF_030684315.1. Taxonomy (NCBI): domain Eukaryota; kingdom Metazoa; phylum Chordata; class Chondrichthyes; order Orectolobiformes; family Stegostomatidae; genus Stegostoma; species Stegostoma tigrinum. Next base: position 15,287,796 of record NC_081396.1, on the reverse strand, counting down.
ATCACATGCAGCAGCAGAAAAAAAGCTCCTGAATTTCCCATTCTGTATTTTACACTCTTAAGTATGCAAATTGGAGTCCAAAAACATCAGAACAATTCTCTATCTTTCTTTTGGATTACAATTCACGCCCTTCCAACTTTACATATTTGTGTCCTTGAGCATTGCATTGAAATGTTCTCCTTTATCTTAACTTTCAGTCCCTCTGTCTTTTGTTCTGTGCATACTCGCCATGTGTTCCACTCGATCCTCCTCCCCACCCTGTCCACAGTACAAAACATCACCGAAACTATGGTTTGTCATTTTTTTAGATTATGGGGTCCAAATGTTCACCATCCCCTGGGTGATTTAATTCTCATCATTAACCCATTTGACATTTGACCACTCATGCCCATTAAATAGAATTTCCTTACCACCTCACCTACAAGAGGATCTGATTATTTTCTCTCTTCCTCTGGGCAATGTGGTCAAATTTCAAATAACTTTGGTTTTGCCTCTAAAAAGTTTGGATCCATTGGGACAAATGCATTGCAATGAATTATACACTACGACGAATTCAAAATCCCACATATTGGATTGGCTATCTATCCTCTTGATATTCTTCATCTGGAAAGCCTGCAGGGATTGATATCATGGCGCAGTGGTGTTTCATCAATATAATATATAAATTCTACAGACGTTTGATCAATGCTTATGGCCTGATAATTTGTACTCATCAACACAAGAGGAGAGGGAAACCTATTCAATGTATGTTTTGGTATGTATTGCCCAAAGTTTTCAATTCAGCAAACATACGTGAGATTGAGAGTGAAAAATGTTCACCACATTGTTTCAGAATTAAGAAACAAGGAGAATCAAGGAAGTACACTTTGTGGAACTCAGCGTTGTTTGCGAGTGTTGCTGGTGTGCACCATAAGAAAAATGATAACAGGTAACTTGAAACTTTTCAACAGAGAACACTGGAAGATAGCATGGATTTCAGGAGGGGAGTTATGTTTGAGAACTCCACAACTTTTTGAGGTGATAAATATTATCACAAACTTAAGGAATTTACGCCATCAAGTGTTAATGGATTTTACAATGCTTTTCATAAAATTCCACATGACCGGATGATTTTGGACGATGGTATCAAGTGTGATATTGCCGGGTTTTCTGATGATAACCTTTCAAAATAGCTTCAAGGTCCTCCAAACAAGTTGGTTTATTAAGGAATTATGTAATCTTCTAATGCTCAGTGTGACGTTATCGGTATTGAATGGAAAATAAATGAGAACAGAATACCGATGTGTTATTTAAACCTTTAAAGAATAGGAATTGGATCGGAACAACGTAATGAGGGTGATCGTGTCCACCAATATCTGAAAGCAAGGCAGCATGTGCAAGATTTTTTTAAAAAGTCCATTGGTAAGTTGGCCATCGTTGTACAAAAACTTCAGTGCAATGGCAAGTTCTTTCACTGCAGTGCTTGCACAGGATGTTACATAGAACACTGTTGAAATATTGTGTTCAGAAGAATCAGAGGCGATCTGATTGAAACGTATTTGATTATCATAAGCCTGGACATCCAGGTACAGATTTCATCTTCCATGTGGTTTAGGATATCTAAACAAACAACGTGGCCACTGTCTTTGGATACGACATATGTTATTTCTGTCAGACGTAACCAGAGCTTTCGTAACTCAGAGGAGAATGAATCAGTGGAATTATTGAATACTCTTGAATGGCAGTGAATACTTTTAATAAGAAATGAATACGTTTCCTGCCATGAAATTTTGTACATGATGTTTGTGGAATTTAAAGCTAAAATGTAAAGTTCTAGAGGATTGTCTATTGTTGCTGAATTGTGATAGAAAGAGGAGAGAGAGAGAGCGAGGTGGAGGGGATGGGGGAATGGAGGGGGAAGAGAGGTGGGGGGGACGAGAGAGAAAAAGAGACAGAGAAAGAGAGATGAATAGACAGATAGTGTGCAAGAGAGATAGAGACGACCAATGATGAATGGAACCATAAGATCACCGTACTTCAGGCGAGGAGAGTCTTTGAAAAGGCAGAGCCCTCAAGGTATCCTCAGCCAAAGCAGGAAACTACTAAATCTGGAATTCTGGTTTGCGAAACAACCTAATGCCACAAAATGTCTGAGAGTCTGTATGGAGATGTGTATCATAATGTCATACACTCTCAATCGAAACAGGTCCTACTTTCCATCATTGTTGTGTTGACTAACAAACACAAAGCTGCACTAATTCAATTTACCTGCACTTTATCTGTTGTGTACCTTTTCCTTTCAATTTAATTCCTGAGCCAGATTCTGCTGAAATGTAGCAGGATGGCCAACGCCAATACCATCTTTTCAAACAGCACATTCAATATATCTGCCAGGCCCTTGGTCAAAATAAAATTTCCTCAGAATTCCTTTAAACGGCTTTTAACTTTCTGCACGTTGATCTCAGACAAATTGGCCATGGCGAAATGAATCACATAATATTCCCCTATCGATGCATCACCTAGATTTGTACCTCTCAACCAGTCACCTCTGAGCCTTCTCTGCCCTGTGAACAAACCCATCCTGTCCAGTCTCACGTCATTACTGAAACTTTTAATTCCAGGCAAAATCGTTAACTTCCAGTTGTTAACTTCCCGTGTGCCTTCTTCACTAACTGGCCTCCTGGTGCTACATCTTCAGGGATCTATGTACTCTACGTCAAAGTCCCATTGTTCCTCTATACTCCCCAGGGCCCTGTCACTTGTGATATATATTCTATTCTTCCCTTATCCGGCCACAAAAAATGCAAAACCATTCTCTTGTCAGGATTCAGTTCCATCTGGCATTATTGCACCGATATTTCCGTTGCACAACTCGTCACAAGCTTTAAAGCAGTAAATAAACATCCATCGTCATTCTTGGCCTCAAATTTGCAAGCCAATTTTGTGTCTAGTTTTCCACCTTACCTTGGGTCGCAAGGGCGCTTAACCTTTAGGCTAGCCATCCATCTGTGTCCTTAACAAACGTCTTACCTAAATTCACGTAAACCACATCATCTGCACGACTTTGATAAATATGTTTCATAACCTTTCCAAAAAGACTGAATTAAATTCATCAGACGGGAACTCGCTTGAGCAAATCAATACTGACAGCTCATGATCAATTCTTGTCTTTCCATGTGTTTCTTCGACTTCTCCCTCAAAAGACTTTTTTTTCTATTAAGGTCCCCATCCCTGACATCAAGCTAACGTACGTCATGCTATTTTGCCTGTCCCTGTTGCTTTAATCAAGTAATAACATTGGCTGTACTTTGGTCATCAGGCACTTTGACCTTGTTCCAGGAAAGTGCTCAATTTCTATACGAGGGCTGCAATTATCTCTTATCTTTCATTAAATATCACCCCTGTGATTGGTGTCATCAGGGTCTGTAACTGATAAAACAATACGCCACCTCAGCAACAAACCCCACTTCTTTACTGATCATAACATTTTCTACAACCTCACCACCCCAACTGAAATCACCAGCTACAATTCATTTTCTCGTTCTGAACAAAGTTTTCTCTTTTGACGTACAGAACACCGTACTATTTACCCCTTTCCGGTAATATGCTTGAAAAATACCTGCTGTTGTTGAGTGGGTGTGGTAACCTGAATCCTAACCGCCAAACATATGTTGCACCTTTCATTTTCTTTTTCAGATCACCCCACTACATAACACACACACACACACACACACACACACACACACACACACACACACACACACACACACACACACACACACACACGCACACACACGCACACACACGCACACACATGCACACACAGTCCAACTGGCCCCTGCTACCTTCCGCCAGCACCCCTCCCCCCTCAACAAAATACACACACACACACTCATTCTTTCTATTTTGAAAGACCTTTCCTTTTCTTCATGCCCTGTGTCTGGTATGATGTGCAGCCTTTTCCCTTCTCAAACTCTGGAGATTCCTTAACATTCATGGTTCCCTGGACGTTTACGCCCGTCTCTTGCACTCTTCAAAAAATACACTTTGGCTGATAATTTTCATTGTTCTACCTTCAAATGTCACCCATTTTCCAAATGTAGATATGCCCATAATTATCTGTTCCAATCATGGTAAATCGCATTGAAATTATTCTGACCTTAATTTAGACCCTCAAAATGAGCACTATGTAGAGTTACATTCACTATCCCCAGAATGCACATTTGTGAGAGGAATGGATTTACACCTGCAATTTCTTTTATTATTATTGTCTTTGCGTCTGGTACCTGGGATCACCTCGTTGTGAAATATTTAAACAAGGTAATATATTCTTTATAATGAGTATCCAGGGTATCATTTGGAGCCAGTATGTGGATCGTCTTGCTGCAGATAGAGCAGTGCTAGGTCAAATATATAAGGAATGAAGCTGCTACCGTGTTCGAGTGCAGCTAACTGCCTCAGTCTAGCCCTACCCTATCCCAACACACTCATAACTGACCTTGTACTGATGGCCTTGCTAAGCCAGTTCAGAAATTCCATTACAGGAATTTATACCCGCTCAAGTTTCAGAAATAGTCAAGACTTATTCATGATGCCAGATTTTCTTCCCACAGTAACATGGTCAGATCAGATGATTTCTAACGACAATTGATTAATGATCAAATGCCAGTTCTTTTTCAAATAAATTGGTTTGACCTTCCACAATCTGCCATGCTATGCTTTGTAATCACGTTGCAGATTACAGGCTCGGCCTCATTTCATATCAGTCGCTGCCTCGCCTCAAAGCCCAAGTTCCAGAAGGACCTCACGAATCTCAAACATGTAACCTGAACCTCAGAAACCATTGGCTCTCGTGAATCTACATCTAAGAGGATGTTATTCTGGGAAGAGTATCATAGAAATGGCGACATCAATACAGAAGAATGTTAACGGTAAATTCAGGACAATTTGATATTTGAACAAATGTTTCCTTGCTCTTCACAACCTACGCATCTGAAAGAGGGACGTATCAGTGTTTCGGGTGTGTTCAATTGAGACAGAAAAGCAGATCATGTTCTGCACTCCAAATGATTAAACTGCAAATGATTTCACATAACTATTTAAAAACGCATTCATGGAGTGTGCGCATCACTGCTTTGGAAGTCATTTTTGCACATCACTATTTGCCGGTTGAGATCATAGCAGAGTTGCCTTCTTGAATGTCTGCCGGCCATATGTTGTAGGGAGGTGTAGAATGCCGTTAGGAAGGGAATTTCAGGATTTTGACAGAACAACACTGAAGGGAAAGCGACATATTTCCAACTCAGTATGCTAAGAAGCATAGAATGGAACTTGCAGTATTCTGATGTACATGCTGTACTTAGCCAACTGGATGGAAGTGATCGGAGATTTAGAAGGTCCTGTCTGATGAAGTTTGGTGAATATCTACAGCATATTTTGAAATTCTTCCACACTGCTGCTCCTGAGTGTCACTCTTGGAGTCAGCGAATGTTTGTGGATGTGGTGCCAAACAAGCAAGTTGCTTTTCCCTGTATGGTATCGAGATACTTGAGTTTTGCACCAATCACTATCTTCAGGACTATTTCAACACTCGGTTTCTCGCTCCACGGATGTAGTGAGGCATGCTGAGGGTTTTCAGCACTGTAGGTGTTCAATCGGGAGCCATGTGACCCACACAGATATCCAACAAGGCGTCAGTGTGCGCTTTCTTTTTATGTAATTGTTGTTTGATAGCACTGTAGACGATCCATTCAATCATATTTCTACTGATTGAGAGTATGCAGTTCAGTGAATAATTGGCCTAGTTGGATTTATCATTCTATTCATGTAAGAACACAAGGAGTCATTTTCCAACACTGTCTGTAGACACTTTCTAGGGACAGGGAGACTGCAAAAAACGGACAATATATCTAAACATCCTTCCCCATGTGGCTGCTTCACGGCAAAGTGTAGCTCATATGCTACGTAGTGGAACTTTTGCTTGATCACAGAAGACAAATGAAAATTATGGAAGTCTGTTTTCTTCCACCCCCCTCTCCCTTGGTCTACAAGCATCAGTGATGGGAGCTCGGGCATTGTAATATACATCAGTAATTTGAATGAAAATGTTGGAGGTTTGATTAGGAAATTCTTCATAGCCGCTGTTATCCTAAATGCCCGAATCTACACAGAATCTACACAATTCTATTCTTAGTATAAAACAACCTTTGTCTTTTGCTCTGGTTATTCTTGCTATCTCTTTTCCTCGTGCATATTCGGTGAACAGGACATAAACACACCCATCCATCCCTCTTTAGTTCTGAAATACAGACAATAGACTCGAAATAATAACTTTGTATTTCTCCGGAGTTTCTGCAGCTTTTTTCTGTCCTTAATTCAGACTCAGAGATTTGATTACATTACCATGGTTACAACATTGAATGCAGTTTAGTGTGCTCAATCATATTGATCCTCATTTCAGTTTAACTTGTGCTTTTTTGCTGATGTCCACATGGTAGTACCAAAACAATGATTCACAGTTGTGCTGCAGAACGTCACCGCATATATGAGTATTGTTAAGATCGAGGGAACATTGCAAACCATCTGGTGAAAGGCAGTTTTTCAGATGGTAGCAAAATATACGAACACATAGACTGTTGTCAGCAATGCTGGACATTCCTCACGAAGATCTGCAACAGTTGAGGCATAACGTGCTGCCTGAAAATATTTTGAAGCGATTTTGTGAAAAATTGTAAATTGGAGTGAAGTAAGATTTGTACAAGGCTCAATGTATGAAAAGCATTTCTCAATCTGCTGAAACACAGAACCATCATTGAACATTTTGCTTTTCTGCTGAATCAACAGGAAACGCCTGCCGTTGCCTGAATTTTGTGCTCAGGTATTCCTTTTCGACTTTTTCCACTTTACAATCCAGAATTGCAGACGGGAAACAAAATAAATTTAGAGTTGGAATTGAAGTTCCATATTGTCCTATTGAGTAGTTCATCAAGGCACCCTCTTCACAGCAATGAGGAATACGTGAATATTTTGAGACCTGAAATCCTCGATCATCGTATGCAATTTCAGTCATCTTAGTACAAGAACACAAACGTGTTAAAGAACATTTGAGCATGTAAGGATAAAAGAGTTTGAAGTCTAGTTAGTTTCAACAAACATGAAATCGAACAAAGACCATCACTGTACATTTGACGTAAATCTGCATATCACAAAAATCATTGAATCACAGTGGTGTTTCAACGTGGAATTAGGCTATTCTCCCAACTGAGTCTACATTGGTTCTACAAGCAAGCCTGATTACCTAGGGCCAGTATCCTACCTTAACTCACAAGCTTTCATATTTTTGTTTGAAAACTTTCTTGCAATTCCCTCCAGAATGATCAATTTGCGTCTTCCTTTACCAGATTTACAGCCAGTGACCCCCCATACACTAACTTCACACACTATTAAAGATACCTTCACATCATTTTGGATACATTTACAGGTCATTTATATTCATTTTCTTCAGTTCTTGTCCAGTTACAAGAGGGAAGAGGTTCTCCTCATGCTGTCAAAAACAAAAGGGCAGATTATTATTTGAATGATGGCAGTTTAGGGAAAAGTGAGATGCAATGAGATTTGGGAGTCACTGTGGAACTGTCATCAAATGTTGGCATGCAGGTGCAGAAGTTGGCGAGGAAATCTAATGGTATGCTTGCTCTAAAGCAAGAAGATTTGGGTATCGGAGTAGGGAAGTCTTGTTGCCATAGGCAGGTCCTTAATGAGGCCAAATCTTGAGACTTTTGTGCAGTTTTGGTGTCCACGTCAGTGAATGGTCATTTTGACTATTGCTGGTGGCCAGTGAAGGTTCACCAGACCGATGGACCATAATATCATAAAACGATAAGGCATAGAAGCAGAAATTAGACCATTAGGCTCATTGAGTCTGATCTGCCATTCAATCATGGCTGGTCAGTTCCTCAACCCCATCCTCCCACTTTCTCCCTGTAACCATTGATTCCCTTGATAATCAAGAACTTATCTATCTCTGTCTTAAATGTACTCAATGACCTGGCCTCCACAGTCTTCAGTGACAGTGAATTCCATAGATTCACCACTCTGTGACTGAAGAAGTTTCTCCTTATCTCTGTTCTAAAAGATCTTCCCTTTACTATAAGGCTGTTCCCTTCGGACGTAATCTCTCCTACCAATTGATGCATCTCCCCAACACCCAGTCTTTCCAGGCCATTCATTGTTCTGTAAGTTTTAAACAGATCCCCCCAGTCATTCAAAACCCCGATGAATTTGGCCCAGGAGTCGTCAAACGTTCCTCATATGTTAAGCTTTCCATTCCTGGGACCATTATCATGAACATCCTCTGATCCCATTCCAAGGCCAGTGCATACTTGCCAAAATATGGGGCCCAAAACTGAATATAATGTTACAAATGTGCCCTGAATAGAGCCTCATAAAGCTTCGGCAGTACATCCTCGTTTTTATATTCAAGCCATCTCAAAATAGATGCAAAAATTACATTTGCCTCCCTAACTACTGACTCAACCTGGAAGTTTACCTTGAGGGAATCCTGGACTAGAAGTCCCAAGTCCACTTGAACTTCAGACTTGTGAATTTTCTCAAAACTTAAAAAAAGTCTATGCTTTTATTCCTCTTTCCAAAGTGCATGACCGCACATTGTCTCACTTTGTACTCCATCTACCACTTCTCTGCCCACTCTCCTGAATTGTTTATGGGGACGTCAAGAACTAAGAATAATGGTAAACCATTCAGGACCAAGATGAAAGATATTTCTTCACTCAGAAAGTTGTGAACCTGTATAATTCTCTCCCACAGGAAGCTTATGGGCCCAGTTCATGAAGTATGATCAAGAGGGAGCTGGACATCACCATTGTGGGTAATGGATACATGCAGTATGGAGAGAAAATGAATTGTAATACTGAAATTGCGTGATCAGCCATGGGTCATATTGAATTTTGGTCCAGACGAGAAGGCGGAATGGCTTACACTTGCACTTATTTTATCTTATCTACGTGTAGCTCTCTCATGGTTTTGAAATTCTCTACCAGTTCTCCAAACCTCCATTTCCCACGAACAACAGTCGCAGCTTATTTTCTCGGAGAGTCAGAGAGATGCACTGGTCAGAGAAAAGTCCCTTTTGTCCATCTTCTCTCCGCCTGGCAAAAAAAAAGCCACCGACTATACCTAATCCTATGATCTGGATTATGGCCTATTGCCTTCTATGCACTGACACCACAAGTGAAATGTAAATACTGCTTAAAAGTTATGAAATTTTCTGTTTCCAACCATTTAGAGACCGTGTGTTCCAGATTACCACCATACTGTGTGTGAAAATACCTTTGCACACATCTCCTCTATGCCTTGTACACCTCTAGTTAAATTTGTGTCGCTGGCCATTGATCGCTGTGCCCAATGGTAGAGTTCCTGTCTCTCGAGACTATCTATGCTCCTCACACTTTGAAACATCTCAACAATGTCTTCACTGAGTATCCTCTGCTCTAAGGAAAATAATTTCAGTTTGTCCAGATTGTCTTTGCAATTAAAAGCCTCCAACTCGGAAAGGAACAGGGCAGTCTCATCTGCAACATTTGAAGTGCCGTGCCCATTTGAGCAATGAATCTGCATCCGCTGTCATGTAAGGATACACCCTCCACTATTTGCCCTCTGCCAATTTGTTTTACAGCAAAAGCAATCTAAGGACGAATTTTAAAAATACAGATGCTGGAAATGAGAAACATAAAATTAAATACTGAAAACATTTCTAAGTCAGGGTGCAACTGATGCAAGGAAGCAGAATTACTTGTTTAGCATCAGCCATGGAAAGTTTGATGTTTACGATATACATACAACTAATTTGGATGAAAATGCCGTTGGTATGGTTAACAGGTTTGCAAACGACACTTAAATTGGTGGAGTGTGGATGGTATCAAATGTTACCAAAGAATGTAACAGGATGTAAATCAGTTGGAAAGTTAGTCAGAGAAATAGAAGATGGAGTTAACTTAAGAAAAGTTAAGTTTTAGAATAATCTGCGCGGTTCTGGCCGCCCTGCACAAATGGAAGATCTGCATAGTCCATAAGCCTATTAACTTAAGAGGGGATGAATGTTAGTGCGTCAATTGCTTAAGAAATGTATGCAGAAAATGGCAGGACCCATCCTGAAAATGATATGTATTGGGATCTTAGGGTCCACGTCCTAGCTTCCTGAAAGTGACAACACAAGTGGATAAAGTGTTCAAGAAAGCATAGAGGATGAACTACCATTGGTATACATACTGATTATATAAGTTTGAAAGTTATGTTGTTATATAAAGCTTTATTCAGGTTACATACAGAGAATTGCATCTAGTTCTGTTCGCCACATGACAAGAAGGATAAGGAGTGTCAGAAAAGAATGAAAAAGGGTTTTGCCAGTATGCTGCCTGAATTGGGAAGCATGGGGCAATCGGAAATTTTGGACAAAAAATGTGTTTTCAGTGGAGTGTCAGAGGCTGATGTCCGATCTGATAGAAGTATATCAGAATATGAGAGACATGTATAAGGTGGATAGTTGGATTCTTTTCTTCCCAGGGTGGAAATCTCAAATATCAGGCGGCATAACGTTGATGTTCGAGATGGAACATTTAAAGGATATAGAGTCATAGAGCCATACATCGGAGGAACAGACCTTTAGGTCAACTCGTGCCTGCAGAAAAAAGTTTCCCAATTAAAACTACTCCCATTTGAATGTATTTGGCCCAAATCCGTCTCATCTTTTCTTTTCATATTGATTTCCAATTATATTTTAAATGTTGTCAGTCTAAGGTTCCTTTTAAATCATCCTCTTCTCATTCGAAAAATATGTCCTCCAGTGTCGGGCTCCCATACCCTCGGAAAATGACCTTTGATACTCACCTTATCCATGTTCCTCGTGACTTCTAAAACTTCTGTAAGGATACTGCCCAACTTCCAAGGCAACAGAAAATAAAACTGTCTAGCTTGCCAGCCCCACTTTTTCACTCAAATCTTCCAGTCCCCGTGAAATCCTGGTCTAATTTAATTACAGCTGTTCTGGGCTTATGGACTGTGCCGATCTTCCATTTGTGCAGGGCGGCCAGAACTGCGCAGATTATTCTAAAAGCACTCTCTGCAACATCCTTCACAGCTTCATCATAACGCCCCAAACCCGAGGCTCAATGGTCAGTACAATAAAGATAGGCTTGATGACGTCTTCTTTTCCATCCTGTCCACCTATGATCCAATCTACAAAGAACTGTGAATCTCCTGCCCAAAGTCTCTCTATTCAACTTCACCCATGGCTCTGTCATTAATTGTATAAGTCTCAGAGATAGGAGGTGCCCAGAACGTGCTGCCATGGGAATTGGCAGGAAGAGAAATGACAGCAACTCGTTCCCAGGCATTTGGACTGAGAGATGAACAGGCGTGCATTTGTCAATATGGAGAGTGCACAAGGCATGATAATTACGGTCAAAATCGGATGCAGATGGAGTAAAACCATATTTAGTAGGAGCAGGGTGGGAGAGTATGGGAAATAGATAGAGAAAAACAGTGAGGTGTGATTCCATAGACAGATATGATAATAACACAGAGCAGATAACTGTACACATTGTAGTCGGCTTTCTAGCCATCATGTTTATGCCCGCCATTACGCTAATCTAAACTGATCCCATTTGTCCATTTTTGTTCCGCATCTCTCTGTTTCCTGTCTGTTCATTCATCCGTCGAAATGCCTTTAAAATGTTGCTATGATATGTGGTCATTCCAACTGAATCAGCAACGCATGACATGCAACTAATATCTTAAGTTTAAAAGAAATGTTCCTCACACATCTTGTTTAATATTTCTGCCTCTCACTTTAAACCTACGCCCCTATTATTTACATATTCATGCTATGGACCCTCTGGCTAAATCTCTTTTCCATCCGTCTCATAATTTTAAATGAATTCATCAAGCCGCCCCCTCATTTTCTGACGTTCTAGAGAAGGAATGCAGGTTTAACGAAAGTCTATTTATTGCTAATACACTCCAATCGAGGCAACATTTTTGCTAAAGCTCTTCTGCTTTTTCTCCAAACCCTCCACACTCTTCCTATCATCCACCGACAAAAATGTGCACCATACTCCAACAACAGCCTATTCAAAGTCTGACACATGTGAAATACGACTTGCAAATTTTATACAAACCAAAAGAACTGCGGATGTTGTAAATCAGGAACAAAACCCAAGTTGTTGGAGAAGCTCAGCAGGTCTGGCAGCATCTCTGAAGGAAGAAAAAAGAAGAACGTTTTGGGTTCGGGTTCGGGCTCTGAGGAAGTGTCACTGGACCTGAAACTTTAACTCTGTTTTCACGTTCGCAGATGCTGCCAGACCTGCTGAGCTTTTCCAGTAACTTTGTTTTTGTTTCAATATTTAGATTCAATTCCCACATGCCTGCTTTATCACCCTATCCACTTTCAACGACCTATGGACTTAGAATCTCAGGACATCAATTCCCCAAAGGGTCCAGCCGTTTATAATGTACTATTCCATTTTGTTTTCAAATGTGACTCAATCCTGTCATTTAGAAGTTTCTATAATGACTCAGCTAGGACATATGCAAGACACAGTGACCTATAATTTCCTGAATTATCCTGATTGTTCTTCTTAAACAAACCTCAATCGTGAGCTATTCTCGGGTCAACTGGTTCCTCACCTGAGGCGATAGTCAATAAAAAAAATCTGATTAAGCCTTAATAACTCCTTCCCCACTTGTCTCGCTGGATATCCTGAGATAGAATACATTAGACCCTCAGTAGCGATGTCCATTATTGTTTTACAAGACACTCGAAACTTCTTCCCTCTTAAAATTGACAAGCCCCAGAATATCAACATAAACCTTCCGAATATTGACATCATCTATATTGTCCTCCTGAGTGAATACTGGTACGAAGTATTCATTCAGGACCTGATCCACTTCCTCTTATTCCACGCATAAATTCCTTCCTTTGTCCTTGAGTGATTCTCCAGGTACCCTTTTGCTCCTAAAATACTGATAAAATGCTTTGAAATTCTCCAATATCCTACTTGCTAAGAACATTTTACAGATTCTTTTAGCTCTTCTAATTCCTCAGCTAAACTCTTTGCTGTTTCCTTCTTATTCCTCAGGGGTTTTATTTCATTTCAGTTTCCTAAATGTGTACTACCTTTTTCCCGTTTTGACTAAACTTTCTAAACTTTCTTCTGAGTCGCAATTTGTGAATCTTGACATTCTTACCTTTCATCTTCACAGGAACATGTCGATGCAGGGATAGTTAAAACACTCAAAAGATTTTGGGACATTAAATTAATAGGAAGTGTTTGGACGGATATTGGTCAAATGTAGGGACATAGCTCTCGTTTATTTTGGAAAAATTGTCTGGCATCGATGAGTTGTACTGGAGGATCTGTTTCCATGCCGCATGACTCGATGAATCTCTTCGCCGCACCACCATGTTATCTATCAAAACATCTATCTCTCATGCTTGCCATAGTACTTAAATGAGGCTCAGAACAATCTCGAAGAATACCTGATTCTGCACTTGGAAAGTCTGCGCCCTCATTGACTGGGCAGATATTCCTTTTGTATTGTGTTGCAGAAATCTTCTGGATGGGAAGGTGTTAATGAACCTGTCTTCATGGGATTTATCATTGACGTCAGTCACAATGGATTCTCATTTTGTCCCGGGAGGGTCACCATATCCTTTATTAATGAGGGAATCCTTGCAACATTACACACTATTTTGTCAGTGGGAGTGTTACCTACCTCACAAACAGGATTCCACCGCTCCCAAAGACAGGCAGAGTTCAGATTCTGAGAGTGACTGACTGGATTTTTTGCAATGAGTCGAAGTTTCTACCATGGACTTTACTGGCTTTCCCAGGAATGGATATCTCTACCGTCTCGTATTCAGGATATGCTTTGGATTATTCAGGGCGTCTACTACCCCATTTTGGCTGTCGTTGGCGTTCCTGGTATGTATTTGGTGAGATCATCATATCCGATGAAGCTACTGTTGGAGTACAGTCTTTAATTCTACTCGCCCTGAGATAGGAAGGGTTTTATTAAGTTGGAATGGGTGAAAAATAGATTTTCATGAATGTCACGAAGCCTGGAAGGTTTGAGTAACAAGGAAAGAATCAATGCGCTGGGATTTTTTATTTCCACTGGAGCATAGGATGGGGTATGCTGATCGAATGGATGTTTTTGAAATCGCAAGGGACACATATAAGGCGAATAGGCATTGTCTTTTTCTCCAGGCGGGTAAGTCCAAAGCGAGAGGAAATAGTTTTAAGGTGATAAAGGAAACGCTTCGAAGGGACCCGTGTCACAATATCTTCATAAAAAAAGGTGGTTCATGGATGGAATGAGCTGTCGGAGCAATTGGAAGGAAGACATTTGGACAGGTATGTCGGTGGAAAAATTTAAAGGCATACAGATGAGTTGCATGCAAATGAGATTAGGTTAATTTGGGAAAACATGGGCAAGGTTCCTTTTTTTCATTTTCTGTCTCGTTGGCTCTCTCCTCTTCCATACATCAGATCTGGCAAAGGCTCTTCAGCTTCAATGCTGTTTCCCCCAAACTGAATTTTCTCAATGTTCACACCCCTTTATAAGCGCGAGGCTCGACCCTGATTTCCCCTACCCTACCCCTCCCCGCCGCATGAGAAGTACGCAAGACGTCGAACCATCCACATTGATAGCACGGAAGTTAAAGTCTCCTCGGCCCATTCAAACACAGAACGCTTTCTTCTCAACTTGTACTTTCCTGTCTTTTCCCCTTTGAATGCCTTTCTGGATTAAAAGTCTCTCACTTTCAGCCTCGAATTTCCTTGAGAGCAGGCAATGTTTCAACGTTATTAGCATGGCATTATTGATTCAGAATATCCTGGAAAGGGGTTTGAATTCAGTCACAGTAGCTGGTGTAATTTGATTTCGAGACAACTCTGTATTTGATAGCTTTTCAATTACCATGGAAATGCCCCATCAAAAATCCCCTACATGTAGGGAGTGGTTAAGTCTGAAACACTCAGTGTATTGTAGAATTATTCCAAAGTGTAAAGAAGAATGTTTTGAGGAAACATTGGTTACAAATAGTGAGATGTTTTCTCTTCAACGTGAAAGATGAAGTGAAGGCATATTTCCTGTGCTGTAGACCTCACTGACCTCTTTGAACCTCACTGAGCCTGTTTCTGACCTTAATGTGCTGGTTCTTGGTCCACATTTCATGCCAAAGTTAATTCTGTTTCAAGTTCAGATACCAAACACATCCCACACCTTCTCTCACTGAACGGTCTCTGTCTTTACAACGCACTTTTGCTCTCACCGATCTATTGAGCTAATTTTCTGGTCTGGTTCAGCGAGAATATCAGTTATCCCTGTCTTCAAATTGAATGGTCTCTCACATTCCAAATAGACGCCATCTCCTTGTCTGCTCTTGTATTATTCATTCCCTTTTACCCATTTTTCAATCCAGTTCACTGCCAAAGTTCACATCTTTCGACTCAAAGTTCAGAAGTAGCTCTGAAATCCACATCATTAGAGGGATATGATAGCCTTGGAGAAGATGTCGAAGGAGATTTGTCAAGATGTTTCCCTCTATAGAGAGTTCCAATGATAAGGCAAGGTGGGATTGACTGGAACTGTTTTCCTTAGAGCAGAGGAGATAGAGAGAAGTCTTGATGAATGCGTATGAAATGATGAATGAAATAGACAGGGTAGAAGGGAAGAAGCTTTTGCCCTGATGGTACTTAGATTTCACATAAGGCACAGGAGATTTAGAGAAGGGGAAATAAAGAAAATTGATAGTGTGGAAACCTGGAAGTCAGCGCCAATAAGAGGCAGAACTCTCATCACTTCAAATAATTGAGATGCCAAGGTAGACTATGCCATGCGCCAAGGGCTAGAAAATGGCATTAGAGTTGTTAGGCGGGTGCTTTTGAGGACTCATTAGGACGAAGGGCATTGTTTAATGTGCTGGTAGACCACTATGAATGCAGAAAAGTGCAGATGAGCAAGGAGGGGTGATGGAAAACGAGCGAAATCAGCCAGTTTCAGTTGCCACACAGAAGGAAGGGTTTGCAAGTGAATGGCGCAGAATGAGGCAACAATGCCAATACTTCACAACACGGAGATCAAATCCTACTTTTTTGTTGTGGGGCATTTTTTAATGAGATGACAAAATGATCAAAGAGGACTTCTGACATCGTTTTGTTTCAGAGAGAAAATTGGCTGACTGCGAGAGACAACAAGGTCGAGATGGATGGATTTTTTTTGTTGGATTTTTAACTGTGATGAGAGGGACGTTGCAAGGCTCGAGACCCAGAACTTAAATATTTGCAGGTGGTACTAGTGATCTGCAGTTAGAGTGTAACATACCAAAGTTTGCAGATGATATCAAGATAGATTTGAAAGCAGGTTGTGATGGGGTGAAAAAGGTCAGGACTCTGATAGGCAAGAAGAACGGGAAAAAATGGTAGAGGGCTTTTAACGTGAATAAGTGCTTGGTTGTCCAACTTGGATGAAAAACCCAAGGGCAACTTTGTTATTTAGATGGAAAGCAGATTTAAATTCTGTCAGTGCAGAGAAATATTTGTGCCGTTGTGCATAAATCACAGAATGTGGGTATGCAGCATATAATTAGAAAGCAAATGGAACCCTGCACTTTAGTGAAAATGAACTAGATTATGAAACTAAAGAAGTCTCGTTACGATCAGTTGTCATATTGATCAGACCATACTTGGAGTGTTGCGCTCAGTTTTGTGTTGCTTCATGTGTAAACTCATTGCTTATTTCCCTTTCTCACAGTTAACATCATGACGATAATGATCCTATCTCGCAAAAAGTGTGGTCTCACCAAATGTGTCTCCTGTTACCTAGTGGCCATGTCAGTGACAGACCTACTGGTCATTATCATCGATTTGATTATGAGGCAAATACCAGTCGTTTATTATGTCCATTTCACATTCCTGTATTTCGTCCCTGTGTGTAACATCCACGCTGTCATGCTTCATGCAGTCACTGACTGTTCCGTCTGGTTCACGGTCACTTTCAGCTTTGATCGATTTTTAGCCATCTGTTGCCAGAAGTTGAAAAGCAAATATTGCAATGCGAAAACAGCCGCTGTGGTTCTAGGTACTGTGACTGTGGTGAGTTTTTTCAAGAACATTTTCTGGTATTTTATGTTAACAGATCAGTATTGGCTGATGAACAGGCCCTGGTTTTGCCTTGTAACGATGGATGTTCGGAAATCTCTCTTCTGGGTCACAATGGAGTTTGTCCATCACATTCTCACTCCGGGTCTCCCATTCATATTGATTCTGTTGCTCAATATTTTCACCATCCGACACATTCTTGTGACCAACCAAGCCCGCAAGAGACTCGTTGGCCCAAGTGCCGGAGACCCAGAATTGCAGAGTCGAAGGAAATCCATCATTTTACTGTTTGTTATCTCAGCAAATTTTATCCTGTTGTGGTCAATGATAATGGTGTATTCAATATGGTCCCGAATGGTGTCCCTTGGCTTTTTTTCTATCTGGTTGAACGATTTTGCCCAGGAATTAGGATTCATGTTACAGCTCCTCAGTTGCTGTACAAACACTGTGATTTATGCTGTGACACAGACAAAGTTCAGACAGCAGCTGAAAAGTGCCATGAAATATCCCTTTACTTCAATTATTCAGTGCATTCAATGGTTCTGAGAGAAGAAACCAGACAAGACCCAAGTTACAGCAAGACATTTACCAATTCACGTACCATTCCCAGTGGAGGCAGTGATCTATCCCTGCATGACTCTGACCTCTTAATAAGGATCCAGAGATGAAACTGAAGCTGTGTGATGATGACTGGTCCAGGGGAGAGTTTGACATTGTGTTGAAATAATTTGGCATGCAACCTAACTCAAGACGTACATTTGAGTTCTGAGATTTGAGCTCACTTTAGCCCGATCGGGAGAATTGGTCAGTTGTTTTTGGTGTAAAGACTTTGGCGTGGCCAAGTTGTCTGACTCAGGAAATAGAGGTGGGACTGCCGGGTGCCATCAGCGCATTTTCACATTGTAAAGTATTCTGTTTAATACTTTCATGACTAGGAGTCCCCCTTTAACTCACACTCATTCCTCACCACCCCCGTGCCAACCAACATGTCATCAGAGGTAACATTGATCTTCTCTTTTTAGCCAGGCCTCTTCATTGGAGTAGGTGAAGACCCAGTGCCATTCTCACTGAACTGCTAATGCAGAGATCCAGGTAATATTCTTGGAATCTGATTTTGCATTTTACCACTGCAGATGATGGAATTTGAAATCAATTTACGGAAAATCTAGAAATAAGAGTCTCATGATTTCAGTACCTGAAAAAAAAACACCTGGCTCAGTGGAGTTCTTGAGGGAGAGAAACTGACATCTTTAACTGGTCTGACGTCCATGTGGCTCCATTCTCAAAACGATGTCTCTTCACTGCCTTGGAGGCAATTAGGAATGGGCAAGAAATACAAGCACAAACTAACGACCCTCTCATCTAACGAATGAATAAAAACTAACTCCACTCCGCACAATCCCATTACAGTAGCCCAACTGGCAAGATAGCACACATGATGCACTGACTCAGAACACAGAGTATTTATCTTTACATTACATGTGCAGTACCTTTAGACACCTATGTTGCGTTGATTATTACTACAAATCAAATTGATCCCTTCTGCCTGCCCTTAGTCCATATCCCTCAAGCCCGTGCAAATTTATGTGGTTATCGAAACGCCATTTAAATACATGCCCCCTGGTATTAGATCGTTCAAATCTCAGAAAAAGATTATGGCTGTCAACTGTATCCATGTACATCAAAATTTTATAGGCTTCTGTCAAGTCCACCCTCAGATTCCCCCGTTCCAGAGCAAACAATCCTAGTTGCTTTTTCTTCCCCAGCCTCTCCATATAGCTGATAGCCTCTAATCCAGGCTGCATCCTGGTAAAGATAACGAAGTGTGGAGTTGGAGTAACACAGCAGGCCAGGCAGTATCACAGGAGCAGGCAAGGTGACGTTTTGGGTCGGGACCCTTACTGTGCTCCTTCAGTTCGACACTTTGTTATCTCTGGTTCCAGCATCTGCAGTTCTTGTCATCTCAGCATCCGGGTAGTCCTCTTATGCCCCTCACAAAGCTGTCAAAAATGCATAATTGAATGTAATATTTTCAATGGGGCTGAACCAAACTTCTATAAAGCTGCAACATAACGTCCTGACTCTTGCACTGAATACCTCAAAACAATAAATGAAAGAATGTTGTGTGCCTTCTTACCATCTTATCTATTTGCGTGGCACATTCAGGGACCTATGAACTTGGACCAATGTTGTTCAGGGTCCTATCATGAGCTGCAAACATTTCTTCAACATTTGATCTTCCTAAAGGCAGCCCCTCACTATTTACTGGACAAAACTCCAGCTGTCATTTCCCCATCTATTTCTGCAACTGATCTATATCCCACTGTATCCTTTAACAATTATCTTGAACGCACGTAATGTATTGGTAGGATATTGAGCTAAAGTGCCCTCAGGGAGCGAATTGCAGGAGTTTGAAACGTTCATTTGTGATCCTGTTACTGGGGAACTCCCTCCTTCCTGGTGGTATGGGCGAACTGTTGGACACTCTCTGCACTCTCTGCAGGTAGTCATCCTGTATTCCCATCCTGATTTGGGCTTGTAAGGTGAATACAAAGCCAGGAGTGGCCATTTTGACATCCTGAAGAGGGGCAATTGTTCTGTGCTCCTGATTCAGAGCAGCGCTGCTCCTGGCTGCCCAGGGCTGTGGTGTGATAAGGCCACATGATTCCACGGGGCTGGCGATTGATCTTCACTGGGCCCCTGGTGTCATTCGGTATTTCTGGATTATGCTCGGGAGGGAGAGAGAGAAAGATGGGGTGATGGATATGGAGAGAGTGTGAGAGACAGAGAGAAGAAGGAAATATAGAAAGCGAGAGCATGAGAGAGAAAGAGAGGCATCGATCGAAGAACAGATATATAGAGTGGAGGGAAAAAGAGTAAGAGAGGGGAGAGAGTGAGAGAGAGCAGTAGATAGGTGCTGAGTTCGAGCCAGACAGAAAGAGAAAAAAAGGAAGAGGAAGAGTGAAGGGGGGAAGACGAGAGACTTGCGATAAAGGGACGGCGGGAAAGAGAGGGAGAGAGAGGTACAGAATGAGACATAAATGCATAGAGAGGAAGAGGAAGAGGCAGTGATTAATAGAAAGATTGTGAGCGAGGGCATGTGAGAGGCAGAAAGAGAGGAAAAGAGAATGTGTTGTGTTGAGAGAAGCATATAAAGAGATAGAAGGGCAGAAAGAAAGGAGGAGGGGGGGAGGAAGAGAGAGTGTGACAGAGAGGGAGAAAGTGGGAAAGAAATAGAAAAGGAGGGGGGAAGAGTGGAGCAGAGAGTAGGAGATAGATGGAGAGAGAGAGTCTGTGATAGAGAGAGATTTAAAGAGAGCGAGCTGCAGAGAGGGGAGAGAGTCGAGAGAGAGAGGGAGATGAAGAAGAGGAGATTGACACACACAAACACTATTCGAATGTGGGGAGGAATAGAATTGTGTTGTGTTCCCTCAGAATGAACCGTGCTCATGATTAGGAAAATGTGTGTTCCCTCTGCACGGTGGAAATGATTTGTCTTTGGACAGTATTCCTGACATACACAACAAATAGAATATTTCCACTCCCTCTCTATCCAGGCTCCTCCAAATGTACCCTTTTGTTGGGAAACTTAATAAATTTTATTCTCTTTTCTGCGCTTTGTTATATTTGGTAATGTACTCTTTCGATTTCTCAGTGAGGAAAGAATCCAAGACGGGTGAGGAAATTGTTCATCTCCTTCCGCTCATACCTCACAAGCAAAGTGATCAGACAAACTTTTCTGAGTCTCCAAAGACATTGTTTGAAGCTGAAAGATACGTGCAACCAAAGAGTTAAACAGGCTTGGATACTTTGTCTGAAACAAATTCCGCCGCTTCAGTAGTCAATCATGAGGACGCCACCAGAGGGTGGCACTGTTCCAATTTTACCAAAAGACTTTGAGCCAATGACGAATCACTTCCCTCCAGGGCAAAGTGAGTCCGATTGAAACGAAAAATAGATACACAGACACAAGAACTCCGAGACACATATGGGAGCACACTTTAAAATGACACCCCACATTTTATCACTTTAAACGCTAAAAGGTCAGACAGAAAAAGGAGCAGTGTTTTCACCTCATTTCAGTGGATTCACTCCCCAAAACAACAGAGAATCCATTGCACAGATATGTAGCAATATCTTGTGTGTCTTTACTCTTCTTTCTTCTCTTTCTCTCTTTTTTTAACTGTTTGTCTCTCTTTCGCCCCCAGTGCCTCCCCACAAAATATAGCCATCAAATTTCTCCCCCTCAAATATTGGTCCCAAAATTCACATACTTTCCAAATTTCCTCTCGGCGAGTTTCTGCCCTTCAATATTTTCGCACACCTAAATCCAAAGTTTCACCTCCAAACTTCGGCCCCTTTCCAGTGTTGGCATCTGCATCAAATTTGTGTCATACAAATGTTTACCCCACTCCCCCATTTGGTGGGAAGTTGCAGATTTTACACCACACCTTGCTCAGAATATTAGAGCTGCGCCCTGCATTGTCAGTCGTGATGAATTTTCTGACTACCTGTGTGTTCTTGATTGTTTTGCATATTCAGAAGGCAGGACAGCACATCTATCATTAAGATGTCAATCTGGTGAGGCTGCAAAATAAGCCTGCTTGCATAACAAACAAAAAAGAAAATTAATGATAGACAGAGATAAGCGATCCCACAACCAACGTATCAAAGAACAAAGACCTGTCGAACACAGTAGCAGGCTATTCAGCCCACTATGACTGTAATAACATATGGCATCTTTCTGAACAAACAATCTTTCGATTCTATGTGACCATAGCTCTCTCATTCCTCCCTGTTTATATGTCTGTCAAGACGTCTGTGAAATGTTGCGATCATATGCTCCACTACACCAATTCATCTGGAACCTCATTACAGCCACATAAGATCCTCTGTGCATAAAGGCTGCCTCTCACATCAGTTTTAAACTTACCGCCTTTCACATTAAATCTGCGTCCTCTAGTAAGTGACATTTCTACTCTGGGATAAAAAGACTGTGACTATCTATTCTGTCGGTGACTCTCACTGTTTTGTAAACACCATTCTGTCATATTGTTCCTTAGTCTTTGACGTTGAAGAGACAATGAACAACGTTTATCCAATCTCACTGCGCAGCTAATACAGTCCAAACCAAACAACATGCTGGTAAACCTCTCCTACACTATCTCCAAAGTCTCCATTTCATTCCAGCTGTGTGGCGAGTAGAATTGTACACAATATTCCAATTACAGTAGTACCAAAGTTCGATATGAATTAACTTCACGAACAAAAAAATACTCAGTGCCTGGACTGAGGAAGGCCAGTAAGTCATACGCTCCAAACTTCCAAATGCTTATGCAAACACAATTACACTCCCTAGACAGAAGTACACAAACACTGATGAATACATCCACTCTCACTCACTGAGTGACACTTCCACAGGTTCGATGGGAAACTAACAGACAAAAAAAGACACAGGATCCCAACGCATACATGTAACCATCACATTTTATTGATACACTGCAACTTACACACACGATCCATAAAAGAACTGGCAAATATTATTGTTTAACGACAAAGCAAACACTGTCGAATTCCAACCAAGTACAGGTTACATCGAGTCAAAGTAAGATTTTCAGTGTTTTGGAAATGATCGTGCACAACAACTTGCAGTATTATTTGCCTCAGAACTTCCCTTGTTGACATATACTCTGACCTTTACCTAAAATGTGAAAGAAAGTATTGTGAGCCCACTTGAGATCATGCCACATGTGGCTCTCCTTATACCACATAAATCTGTTAAATTGCTCATGAAGCACCACTTCTAGGGACTGGTGGAAAAGACTTCTTCTCACTCTCCAAAGTCAGACTGATGAAGTTCCATACTTCAAACGGCATATTGAAGTATGTCTTTATCTGTGTGCTCAGCTGGATGCAAAGAACTGCCTTGAATCTATCTCAAATAGGAGCAGATGAGTGGGCCGCAAATAATGCTTCAGACAAATTTCCTTTGCAATCAAAAATCTCACTAAACATATTATATATTCATTACCCAGTTTTGGCGCGTGGATGTTTACTGTGCACATGCTGGCCGTGCCATATCCTAAATTACAATAGAAATGATATTTCCAAAATCACATGATTGGTCATGCATTGGATGTTGGCGATAAGTGCAATATGAAGAAAAACGTATGCTTTGTTTGCTCTGGGAAAACAATTTCAATGATCTCTCTGGTGAGATAACATGTTTTCTTCTTTAATCAGAAAATTCACTTCACATTTAACCAATGATTGAAATGATAAATAAAATCCATGCTTTTTCTGATGATTTACACAATGCTCAATACATTTCTCAATTCTACCGATCGTCAGAACATCCCAATGTCTCGTCTGCATCGGCAGCATTGCAGCTAATTGGCAAAAGGTTACCCTTATTGGTTTAACCCAACGGGTTTCTGGAGGAGCACAGCAGGCCAAGCTTGAAGGAGGGTCCTGAAAGAATCATCTGTTTTCCTGCTCTTCTGACACTGCCTGGCCTGCTGTGTTAATCCAGCTCCACACGATGTTATCTCAGACTCCAGCTTCACTCCTCTTACTATATCTGACCCTAATTGTTTTGATGTGTACATTGTAAAATTTTCTATCACGCATTCAGTGCATGTCAATACTGAGCTCCACCATGGATACATGTATCATCGGAACGGGCAGGATGGCATTCTGAGAGGGTTCATGTGAAGCACAGCAAGCGCAGCCATTGCAAGTGATGAGTTGGACTGAGACGTTTTAAGTAATTATTCGCTAACTTAAGAGCTGCCGAGAAAGATGGGCAACATTGGCGTGGTGTACAGGAGAATTATGAGCCAGCTTTTAACTTTGATAAGTCTGTCTGCAATTCCTTCTTTCAGGACAGAAAATTACATTTGTTTTCATTCCTGTTCTTGTCTGCTTAAGAATGGGAGTCAGTAAATCTGTGTTTTGATCGCACTGCTCTTGGTAATGCAGAGATCGTTACAAACGAAAGTTGAACCTTGCACCTAGCGACTGAGCTAACACTGAGTCACTGTTCCCGATATATGGTGTGATGGCTGTAGATGGTTATTGCACTTTTTTTCGATCACTTGACCTTGATTGTAGTGAGTGTGAGGCATTTCTAGTAACTTTAATTTTCATTGCCCTAGTTTTTTATTGCCTCCCATGTACCTACTGCAGAACTACTTGAAAGTAACAGATCAAAGTCCACTTTTACCAGATCCAGGGTATGGTATTGAAATTATCATTGTCTGAATTTAGACCCCTGAATTCAGCAACATCGGTATCCCTTTCCATAATTATTTTGAAACTTACAGAGTTTTGGTCACGAGCTCCAAAACTGTTGTCAGTCTGCCGAACCAAGGGACCATCTCTGGAAAGTCTTGACTTTCTGTTGAATCAACAGGAAACACCTGTACTGAGGTAAAATCTGTGCTCAGGTGTTGTCACCTGTTTGTGCTTAAAATTAAAAGCCACAGTTGGAGCAAAAAAGTAAATTCCAAATTAGAATTAAGGCTCCATATGTTCCTGTTGAAGATTTGATCAGGACACTGCACATGTCAGCACCAGGGTCACAGAAACTGGGAATGCATAAATATATTAAGACCTTAAATCCTGAATCTTCATACATGATGCCAGTAATCTTGTTACACGTACACAAAGGTGGAACATCAAATTTCAGCATGTCAGAGAAAGTGAGATTGAAGTGTAGTCAGTTAGAAGGAACGTGTACTAGCAGCAAAGCCTGACACTGTACATTTGAAACTGGACTGTACATCACAGAATCACTGAATCACAATGGTGATACAGCTTATGATGAGGCTATTCGCTAACCATGTCTGCACTAGCTCTTCAAACAATCGTGAATATCTCGTGCCATCATTGTGCTTTAATCTCGCAACCTTGCATTTTGCAAAGCAAAAATGAATATCCAGTGTCCTCTAGACTGACGAATTTCAATTTTGCTTCCCCAGGTTCCCACCAAATGCCCACCATATGCTAACTTGCCGCTGTGTGAAAAACAAAATTCTCACATCATCTTTGCTTCTTTTACAGATCACGTGCCTGTGCTAGTTTCCCCTGGTGCTTTGGTTTCCTCCCAGAGTCTAAAGATGCGCAGGCTAGGCGGATTGGCCATGTTAAATTGCCAGGGATATACGATCTACTTGGATTAGCCAAGGGAAATGCAGAGTGATAGAGAGACAGAACAGGGGAGTAGGTCTTTGTGGGGTGCTTTTTGAAGGGCCCATGTGCTCTCGATGAGCCAAATTGCTTGCTTCCACACTCTGAATCTATTTTATGTTTCAATTAAATCTATATTGTATCGTTCTTGTCCCATTGATGAGCGGGAATGGTTTCTTCTCATTTACTCTGCCCAGCACTCTCATTGTTTTGAAAACCTCCAGCAGATCTCTGAGCCTCCTTCTCCCATGATGAACAGTCCAAACTTCGAACCACAGAGTAATACATGTGCATCGCACGAGGAAATAGAAAACCTTTTGGCTCATCGTGTCTGCACCTGTTAATGGCAAATACCTAAATTTTATAATCCCGTTTTCCAGCTGTTAGCCTGTCCCCTCTTATTCATTAGCATTGCAACTATGCATGTAAATACTGCTTTAGTGCTCTGAATATTCTGCCTCTACTGCCCTTACAGGAAGAACAACACCTCCTCCTTCTTTGTAGCAACATGCCCCAAAGTAGCAATGAAAATGACCATCGTCCATGTCCTTCATCTGAGTGACTACTGATGTGAAGTACTCGTTGAGGGCCTTTCCAACTTTCTGTGCATCCTCATTTACATTCCATCGTTCGTGCTTGAGTGGGCCTTTCCTTTTTATAGTGTTTTTTTTTTGATATACTGATATACTTACAAAAAAATAAAAAAGAAAGCTTAAAGGATAAACCAAAAAAAAAATCAAAACAACAGGGCAGAACACATCAGTAACTTTCATGTGTTGTTTCAAATATACGGATGTCTGTTTCTACTTCGATTTTCTGCAAATGTCGATAAATGTTGCCCTTTACTTTTCACTTTTAGAAGTTTATGACGTTCTCATAACTAAGTGCCTATTCTCTGAACTTCTAAATGCTGAAAATGTGAGGTTAGGCAGGGAAAATTCGAATCTATGCTGTATCATTAATAGCTACACTCCATAAACATGATTAGAAACCCATTCAAACACAGGAGTCTCCCGTTCAGGCTAACAGTCTCCTTCTAGAGGCCACAGTTACCATTCAACACCTGCCATCTTCTTAAGGCGAAAGTCTCTATCAAACTTCCTGGAGACAATTCTTGCCATTGACATCATCAGTCACATAGTTCGGCATCTCCTGTCACACTGTGTCGAAGGCGTGGTGGAAGGATGCATAAATATCGTGACGCATTTCTTCAAATGAACCAAGGCACAATTAACTTCCAGGCCTGGACCCACGGACAAACAACAGCTCGATCTTTCCTTCTATTTTTTTTTAAACAGACGTCACTGCCTTAAGTGCAAATGCCACCTTCAGTTCGCAGTTTAAAGCTCCAAAATCATAAACAATAAAAGCAAAACACAATGGATAGCTCAGTAAAAAAAGAAGTGAGAGTACTAAAAGTTGTCAGAACGTTATTTTCTGCTCTGAGGAGACTACCTTGGGACCTTCCCAGTTAACTATTTCTTACATTGGTTAATAATTTTCCTTTCACTCTCCCATTTTCTCTCCTTTGTGAATGTATGGTGGTGACGGTAAATGGTTCTGTTTCAAAGACTAACCCAAATCTTTTAACCATTCTTGAACTGGTGGAGCTGTTATAAACGACTCGAAACTAGTTCTCATTTTGGAATTCCGTGCATGGTCAAATTATTTAAAGAGGATTTTTTTTTTCTGTGCCATCAATGACGCAATTTCTTCAACCATATATTGACGCAAATTGCATGAAGAATACGAAAAGATCACTTTACTTCAGTAGGGACAATGCAAACAATTTCCTTCTCAATTCAGGTCTCAGTTCTCTGCCAGACTCTCTTTCTCTCTCTCTCTCTCTCTCTCTCTCTCTCTCTCTCTCTCTCTTTGTCTGACTGTCTCTTCTCCTCCTTTGCTGGTTCAATTCCATCCTCGGGCTACTCTCTATGTGGAGTTTGCACATTCTCCCCGTGTCTGTGTTCTTCCTCCAGATGCTCCAATTTCCTCACACAGTCTTAAGGTGTGCAGGCTAATGTGGATGGGCTATGTTGAAATGCCTAGGCTTGTGTCGAATAGATTGATCAGCGTTTCGAAATGCAGGGATTAGTCTAGGTAGGATGGTCCTGAGAGGGTTGATGTGGAAACGATGGGTCTAATGGACTCCTTCCACATTTCGACTGTAGGGCTCGATGTTTCTTTCTCCACATCGCTCTCTCTCTCTCTCTGTGTCACACACAAACACACACACACACACACACACACACACACACACACACACACACACACACACACACACACACACACACACACACACACACACATTGTTTTTTCTGTCTGTCATTCTCTGCTGATGTATTGTTTCCTAATATTTTTCTTCCTGGCCCTGACTACAGATCAGTTTGTGGCCTGAACACTGTAATTATAGTTACAAAGTTCTCCACCATTGACCTAGAGCCCATTTACATATATATTGCATATATATTGTTCTGAGATCATTTAGTTAATGCGCCTCATTATATGTTATGATGTTGTCATACAAGATTGCGATACAGAAAACTTTACAAAGAATCCTTCCTGAATGCGAAATTTCAGAATATAGTTTGTTTCTTTTCCACCAATGTGACAGATCTGAAGAGCAAGGAGCTGAAACAGCATAAAATGTAACTTAGGCCAGAGCTAGACTATTTTCTCTCATTCTGGAGACTATGTTATAGGAGAGATGTGCCAGCGATGCAGTATGTACAGAGGAGATGTTAACAGATCATTAAAAAAAGTGGACGTGTAGGATAGTTTTCCTCACGGCAGAGAGATTGCCAGCAGACGTGCATTAGAGGTATAAACTTATATGAAGGTTAGATAGAGTAGATAAGAAGAAAGGTGAACAGTTTGTAGAGGGATAGCTGAAACAGGGCATGGATTTCAAATAAGGAAAAGAGGTTTAGAGAAAGTGCGAAGTTTTAGAGAAAAACCGAGGGAAGATTTCTTTGTTATTTTTTAAGCAGAGCATGGTGGGAATCTGGAAATCATTGTCTGTAAGGAATGTCGAGACAAAAAGCCTCAACATATTTCAGATATATACAGATGCACAACCAATCCTTGCTAACCACCATCCCAAACTAAACTAGTTCCACCTGCCTACGCTCTGACCATATACCTGCAAAAATTTCTCATTCATGTACTTAGATAAATTTAATGGAAGCATTGTCACTGTACTGCATCTGTCACTTCCTTTGGAAGTTCATTATATGTACGAGCCATTCTTTTTGCTAAAGATTGCCCATTATGTCTCTTCTTAAATATTTATCGTTTTATTTGAAAGAAATTCCCCACTCCCAGTTGTAAAATTCCCCTACTCAGGAAAATAGACATGTCATTCACCTTATCTTACTCACACAGTTTTTCCAAACCTGCATTAGTTCACCATCAACATTCAACGTTCTAGTTTGAAAAAAGTAACTCCTGGCCTGACAAACTCTCCCCAGAACTCCAACTCTCTATTGCCAGTTTCTTCTTTCCGAAAGCGTGATGAGCAGAGCTGTATGAAGTATTCCAGAAGAATCCTCAACAACGCCCTGGACAAGATCACCATGACATCCCAACACATCTACTCAAAAGTCTGAGCAATTTCGTCTGTAAACGTGGAGATGTTGCATTCACTTCCCTCCTCTAATTTATTAATATATATTGTGAATAGCTGAATTCCAAGGGCTGAAACCAGTTATTCCAACCGCCGACACAGAACAGGGAGCTGTCGTACATTGTGGTGCTGAAAACAAACTAGCAGTCGAACTGGAAGGGGTTAACTCAGCCTGTGTTCAGTGACTGTCATAATTGAATCTCCCCATGGATCTTCATTGCGGGAGTCACTGCGGAGACTTCAACTTCCAGTAATTAGCGAAGGCTTGCATTATGTAAACCCCACTGTGGGATGCAGAAGCAACTCCCACACTACCATAGACCAGCTGATCCAGAGAGAGAGAGAGAGAGGCTGGGGGGAATGGTCAGACTCTTCGGGTAATGGAGGTGAACAGTACAGCAAGGGAAAGGAGTTTCTCTATGACAATTTTCTGACTTTCCTCAGATGATGCGTGGATTTCACTAACACAGCGGATCATGGCGATGCTTCATATTGTTCAAGCAGGTTACTATCCAGTGCTGGCCCTTGTTGGAGTCCCTGGTAAGTCTCTCTATTCATGGATTAAATTTCAGAACGACATTGCACTCTCTTTCCTTTGGTGTCATTCCACATTGTCCCAGTCACGATCTAAGTTCACTGCCCTGCTACCCTATCTCTCCTTCAGTCATTAACCAATTGTGCCCAGGCTGTCCACTTTCTTTGGGGTATTGAAGGCTTTAAGTTAACCTCTGGCTTGAAACCCTTCGAACCCTGAATTTTGTCATTTCATTGCCCTGAGAGATTGAAGTGGTCCACTTCAGGTATAATAAGGACTGGCCACATCACTGGCTTTAATTTGCATGGCAATTGATTTTAAGAGCCTTGAGGTTATGCTGCAGCTCTAAAAGAAAACTCTGCTTAGACAACACTTGGAATATTGTGTTCGGTTCTGGTCGCCTCATTATAGGAAACGTGAAAGTTTTATAGTCGATGCAGAGGGGTTTTACCAGGATGCTGCCTGGACTGGAGGGCAGGCCTTATGAAGAAAGGTTGAGGGAGCTCGGGCTTTTTTTTCATTTTTGCAAAGATGGATGAGAGTTGACTTGATAGAGGTGTACAAGAGAGACATAGATGGAATCGATAGTCAGAGATTTTTCCTAGAGCAGAAATGATGATGACAATGGGGCATAAATTTAAAGTTGTTTGGAGAAAGAAACATACAGCCCCTAAAGTAGAAACGTGAAAAGAGTGCATTCGACAAATTGTTTCCACAGCACCCTCTGAGGACCATCCCACCTAGACCAACGCCTGCATTTCAAATTGCTAATCCATCCATTCAACACATGCCTGAGCCCTTCAACATGGCCTATCCACATTAACCACCTTCACATCTTTGGACTGTGCGAAGCAAGTGGAGCATCTGGCGGAAGCACATCACGCTAAGCAAATGGCAGGAAATAATCATCCCCAATAAGAGAGAATTTAACCATCGCTGAGAGATAATGGGAACTGCAGATGCTGGAGAATTCCAAGATAATTATCATTTAACCATCGCTGTTCGTATTCAACAGTGGAAACATCACTGAATCAACATCAGCAACATCTTGCCGATTATGTTTCGTCAAGTCGCTCACTTAAGTAGTACAAGATGACTGGAGGGTAGAAAATGTCATTCCCTTCTTCAAGAAAGGGAATAGGGATAATCCTGGGAATTACAGACCAGTCAGTCTTATTTCTGTGGTGGGAAAATTGTTGGAGAGAATTCTGAGAGATGGTATTTATGATTATTTGGAAAAACACAATTTGATTAGAAATAGTCAGCATGGCTTTGTGAGGGGCAAGTCATGCCTCACAAGCCTTACTGAATTCTTTAAAGATGTGACAAAACACATCGATGAAGGTAGAACACTGGATGTGGTGTATGTGAAATTTAGCAAGGCATGCATTGAGGTTGCATATGATAGGCTCATTCAAAAATTAAGGAGGCATGGGAGTCAGGGAAGTTTGGCTGTCTGGATAAAACATTGGCTGTCCAATACAAAAGAGACGGTGGTAGTAGATGTAAAGTATTCTGCATGGAGCCCAGTGACGGGTGTTGTTCCTCTGGGACCTGTTCTGGGACCTCTGCTCTTCGTGATCTTTATAACTGAGTTGGATGAGGAAGTGGAAGGGTGGGTTAATAAATTTTCCAATGGCATGAATGTTGGTGGAGTTGTGAACAGCGTGGAGGGCTGTTGCAGATTGCAAAGGGGCGCTGACAGGATTCAGAGCAGGGAAAACAAGTGGCAGATGGAATTCAACCCAGAAAAGTGTAACGTTGTTCATTTTGGAAGGTCAAATTTGAATGCAGAATGCAGGATTAATGATATGTTCTCAGCTGTGTGGAGGAACATAGGGATTTTCGTGTCCACGTCCATGGATCCCTCAAAGTTGCTACCCAAGTTCATAGGGTTGTAAAGAAGCTGTATGGTGTGTTGGTTTTCATTGGCAGGGGAATTGATCTTAAGAGCTGTGAGGTTATGCTGTAACTCTGAAAAACTCTGGTTAGACCACACTTGTGTTCAGTACTGGCCACCCAATTATAGGGAACATGTGAAAGCTTTAGAGATGGTGCAGAGAACATTTACCAGGATGCTACCTGTACTGGAGGGCATGTCTTATGAGGAAAGGTTGAGGAAGCCAAGGACTTTTTTTTTCCCTTTGAGCAAAATAGATGAGAGTTGACTTGATAGAGGTGTACAAGAGAGGCACAGATAAAGGGGACAGTCAGAGACTTTTCCCAGAGCGGAAATGGCCACTATGATGGGGTATAATTTTCAAGTGGTTGGAGGAAGGTATAGGGGAGATGTCAGAGGTAGGTTATTTACATCGGAGTGGTGGGAAGTGCTGCTGACAGAGTCAGATGTTTTAGAGGCGTTTAAGCGACTCTTGGATGGGCACATGGAGGATAGTAAAATGTAGGGCATGCAGCATAGATTGATCTTGGTAGGATAATAGGTCAGCACAACATTATAATGTCCAGTGTTCTAATTTCTATAATGTGGTTACCACCTCCAACAAGAGAGAATCTAAAATTTTACCTTCACATTCTATGATTTTACCATCAATGAATCCTGCCACAGTAACACTCTGGGGGTTACCATTGATTGGAACCTGAACTGGACCCACCAGAAACCCAGTTCCTATGACACCCTTTGGCAACAGTCTGTATGGAGTTTACACATTATTCCCGTGACTGAATGGGTTTTCTTCTGCTGCTCTCATTTCCTTGCACATGTGGTGGTTTGACCATGGTAAAACACCCGTCCTATCTAGTTATGTGTTTGTCAGGTGGATTACTCGTCGGAGACTACGTAAAATAAGATTTAAAGGGGATGGTCCTCCTTAGCAGTGTCAGAGGGGACTCAATGAGCTGAATGGCCTGCAACTGCAATGTATGGATCATAAGTTTCTTAGGGCTAAATGCTTTGAAATAAGACCTTAAAGTACACACATATATCAGCATTTATTGTCTGACCATTATTCTGATATGATCATGGATTGTGAGCGATATAACAGTGGCGGGAGCTGCAATTAGCTATATGGAAATTACAACATTGGTGCCTTAAGACATGTTGACCCATCAATAGTTCGAATGTGTATATCTGCTCCATCACTTATTTTAATCTCCCTTTTCTTCAGCTATCTAAACTATAGGCTGTTTTGACTCATCTTTAATCACTTAATTCCGTATTCTCATCACTCTCAGTTTACATTAAAATAGGTAGCCTTCCCTGGGTTTCTTGCATTTCATCTGACATCTCAGAATCCAGAGTCCACCAACACCCTTAGTGAATCACAATGGCTTCTCTTAAATACATGGCAGTTTCAGATAACCATCTTCAGGTTAATCAAGAAAAACATTAAACATACAACTTCTTTTGAGCATACCTCGTTTGAACAAAATTTCTTATAGTCAGACAGACCAAAAACTAACCTTTACAGTTCAAATCGTTTCCAGAGCTGACCAAAATTAGCCGCATTCGCGTACGTTTGGCCCATATCCCTCGAAACCAATCCTGTCCAAGATGCTGATCAAATGTCTTTTGAATGTTTTAAATGAACCTGCCTCCACCATTTCCTGCCTCAGCTCAATCCATATACGAACAATCCTCAGCATGAAAATGCTGTCCTCAGGTCCCTTTTAATTCTCAGCCATTTCACCTTAAACCTCTGTTTTTTGGCACCCCGACCTTCAGTAAAAGTACTTTGCCATTCACCTCATATATGCCTTCCACGATGTAATGCACAGCTTCCGCTTCTCCAGAGGAAAAAGTTCCCATCTTGTTCAACCTCTCCTTATAACCTACACCCTACAATTCCAGTAACATCCTTGTCAATCTTTTCTGCATCTTCTTCAATTTAATAATACCCTTCGTACAGCACTGCATACAGAAATGTAAACAGTACCCTACAAGTGGCTTCACCAATATCCTGTACAGCCGCAACATGAAGTTCAAACTCCTATATTCAATGATCTGACCAATGACAGTAAGCTGGCCAAACGCCTATTTCATAATCCGATAGCGATATTTCAAAAAACTATGCACCTGAACCACTGCATCAAATCGTCAAAACTGCACAGTTACCTACCAATAACTACATATGCCCTGTTGCAGAATGTCTTACCAAAATCCAACGCCCCACATTTATCTAAATTACACTTCATCTGCCACTCCTCAGCACACTGGCCCAGTTGATGAAGATCCCATTGTACTATTCGATAATCTTCTTCTTCTCCACTACACAGCCAGTTGTGGCACCATCCACAAACTGACTGGCAATGACTCCTGCTGATGAATAATGTCTCGTTTTGGCAAAACCGATGCACATTTTACTTTCCAGTACCGGTAGATTTCAGCATTGGCTTTATCAGGAATAGTCAGTGCTTTGCGGAACAGCAGACTGTTTGTTTCAAAATGCTGTTGGGCAAAGTTGCAAATGCCATATCAGAATGATTGAAGATTAATGATAAGAAAAAACATTTTCAAACGACAGAGAACCCATGACGTTACTGCTGAAGTGGCAAGCTGTGTTTTTGCTGCTTTTTACATTGGTCTATGTGCAGAACCACTCACGTCTTTATGAATATTTCAGAATTTCTGCTGGTTACTGATAGTTTGCAAACTGCAGAATGCTTTGCAGCAGCCTGCCATATAGTAAACATTGAACATTTTCAGATAAGGAGAGTCAAGTGGCCAAGAGTGACTTCTAAGTTGAGGTGACAATTTTGAAGATTTCCATGTGTATAAATCTGATCATTTTCAAAGTGATTTAGGCTGGAGTTATGCAATATGACTTACAGTACCTTTGAAGGGCATGTATGAGTTTTATTTTAGTTTTGATGGTCAAATGTCTTTGAATTATTGCATGGAACAGAACACACTTTGAGGAGGGAGCATTATAGGCAGATTATACTGCTGGCAGAGAAACCTGTCAGCACTCATTGCTTCCAATTATCGTCTATTTATCTGTGTCTAGAATGAAAACGTCCTGCATGACTTAAGACAGCACAGCAAAAATAAGTATTATGGTTAATCGACTTGCAGATTTCATCTGTGTAGTCAGATCTGCAGCTGTTTTTCTTTATCAAAGAAATTTAACAGATTAATGTAACATCAAAGCAAATTTAAGTTTGCTTCAGATCAATAATCTGACTGTGGGCCTACAAACAAGTACTTAAATTAGGATAATTGCTTTAAAAATAAAACAGTTCTTAGAGCTTTTTACAAAAAGATATTCTAAGGAACTGACGTATTTGTTTCCCAATTCATCCTACACAGTTGATGAAGAGGCCTAAAAGAAAACTATTAATATAACAAAGTAAGGCATATCCCACAACATGAAAAAAAACAGTTGACCTTCAAAATTAAGTGTCAGCTCTCATACGTTGGGGACAATGCAATTGAAATATATCTCAGGCTGCTAATTACCATTGTGCTAATAGTTGAAGGACTAGGGACTGAAATCTTTGAGTTTGACGGAGAGGCTGAATAGTTTAGGGTTTTTATTTTTACCTGGAGTGTCAGAGGCCGATGGTCATATTTTACAGGTTATAAGATAACGAGGGGCTTTTAAAAGTTGACTTGAGAAGGTTTTTTTCCAAGAGTTTAGGAGTCGAAAACTAGAGGCAGAGCTTTAATGTGAGGGGGTTTTTATTTTTAAAGGAGCTGAGGAGTAACCTTTTTTTTCACACAGAGGATGGTGCATGTATGAATGAGCTGCCAGAGGAAGTCGTGGAGGCTGATGCAATTACATTTAAAAGGAATCTGAATGTGAACATTGATAGGAAGGAATTAGAAAGAAATATCCCAGATGCTGCCAAATGTGATCAGATCAGGTTGGGATATCGGGTCGGCATGAAACAGTTGGATTGAAGGGTAAATTCCACTATTGTATAACTGTCTGATCTTTCTTCTTCTGAAAAAAAGTGATGAAAGCAGAGGCCATGTAATATTTCTTGAGGCAGAAATAGATAAATTCCTGACAATCATGTGTGGTGAATTTTTATTGGGGTTCGGAGGTGTCGTCAAGAAGTATGGGGCAATCAGATCAAGCATAATCCTGAATGACAGAGCAGTCTGAAGTAACTAAATAGCCCTGACTTCCTAATTCACATGCTGATGTGAATGGTCAAGTTTATTTGCATAATCACTTTGGTACCACTAGCCTTCATTGAACTCCTCACAGACTGAACACTGATGCAAACCTGTTACATTGATTTGATTTGATGTATTTGATTTTATTTGATTATTGCTTCGTGCACTGAGATGCAGTGAAATGTGTCGCATGCTGTGCTAACAATACAAAATAACCCTTATATAAATGCATCAGTGTAATAGAACAGAATGCAAAATATATTGCTGCAGCTACAGAGAAGATGCAGAGAATAATCAAATCTCATGCATGAGAAGTCCATTCATTAGTCTGATAAAAGCGTAGAAGAAGCTTTTCTTTAATGTCTTGGTACGTGGTTTTAAACTTTTGTACTTTCTGACCGGTAGAAAGGAGTAGAAGAACGTATAACTGAGGTGAGGGGATGGATTTTGGAAGCTCAAATACAGGTGGAAATTATACGGTGAATAATTGAACCCTGAGGAGAATTGAGATGCAGAGGGATCTGAGTTTTCAGATCCACAGATTACTGAAGTTGGCAATGTAGATAAGTTAATTTAAAAGAAAAAGTCTATAGCATGCTTGCTTTCATTGGAATCGACATTGAGTATAAGCATAGGCAAGTTATGCTTATAGAACTTCAATTAGGCCGCACTTGCAATTCTGCATACAGTTCTTGTCACCACACTATACAAGGATGTAGATGCCTTGGAGAGGGTACAGAAACAGCTTACCAGGATGTTGCCTGGTATGGGGGAGGTTAGCAAAACGAACCATTGGATAGATTGGTTAAGAATGTACCGCAGGAGATTGAATGCCAGCTGAGGGAGATTTAAAAGAATGTGAACGGCATGGACAGGATGAAAAATATGATGTTATTTTTCCATGGTGGAGGTGTCAATTGCGAGGGGCTTACAGGTCCAAGTTGTGGGGAGGTAAGGCAGCATTTCAAACAAAGCCTGGTAAGTGCCTGGAACGTGCTGCCAGAATTGGTTGTGGAAGCAGACACAAAAGCAGCATTCAAGAAGCTCCTGAATGAATGTGTGGATAGAAAAGCAGCAGAGGGATCCGAATGCTGTAAGTGAAAAGTGTTTTAGTACGGAAGGGAAAACATGTGTTGGTGCAGGCCTGAAGGGCCGAACGCTCTGTTCATGTGATGTATTGCTCTTTGTTCTTTGGAAAGGGCCTTTGATTACGTCGTGCACTCTCACGAGGCAGTGTAAAGTGTACATAGAGTGAACAGGAGGATCCCTGGTTTTCGTGATGGAACGGACTATATTCGTAAGTCCCTGTAATTTCTTGTGGTCTTGGACTGAACAGTAGGCGGAGAAAGTTGTGATGCATCAGGAAAGTATGCCTTTTTCTGTCTAACTTGCTTGTTACCTCCTCAAAGAATTACAACAGTTTTGTCAGGTATGAACTTTCCATGATGAAACAATGCTGATGAAACTTAGCTATGCCATGTATTTCCAAGTACTCTGCAATCTCAGACTTCAAATTTTATCAATGGCCAGGTCAGACTGACTGGCCTATAGATTCCTGTCTTCTGCGTCGCTCCCTGACACTTAAAGTGGGTATTACATTAGCCATTTTCTAGTCGTCTGAAACCTTTCTTTGAATCACAGAATCCCTACTGTGTGGAAACAGCCCATTTGGCCCAACAAGTCCTCACCACCCCTCCAAAGAGCATCCCAACCAACCAGAGTCATTCCCCTACCCTTTCCCGTCATCCAGCATTTCCCATGTCTAATCCACCTCACTTGCAGAACCCTGGGCACGACAGCCAATTTAGAATGGCCAGTCCACATATCCTGCACATTTTTGGACATTGAAGGGAAACTGGAACACCCAGACGAAACCCACACAGACGTGGGGAGAATGTCTAAACTCCACACAGATGGTAGCCCCAGGGTGGAATCGATCCCAGGTCTCTGGCGTTGTGAGGATGCAGCATAAAACACTGAGCCACCATGCTGCCAGGACTTCGTGACCCAAGTGCCTTCGGAATGATCACTGCCACTGTCTCTAAAGTTTCCTGACCTATCTGCTTCATAACTCTTTAGTGTAGTCATCTGATCTGGGATATTTACTCACCTTCAGACATTTCTGCTTTCCCAGCACTTTCATCTTTGTGGTGGCTAAAGTACTCACCTCTCTCCACTGATTGTCTTGACATTCTGGTCTGCTACTGATAGCTTACACTGCAGAAAGCTTTTGGTTCATCTGGTCTTCACAATTGCTATGGCGTTCTTGGTGATCCCAGAGAATCACCCTTGTTTGCTCATTGACCTCACTTTGATCCATTAGCCCATAGGCCCAAAATCTCAATTTTATGCCTAATCACCATTGCTGATTTTATTGATTTCTTACTTTAAGCTATTGTGATTCAATCCGTCCCAATTTACACCTGGTCTGTGATAATGGGAACTGCAGATGCTGGAGAATCCAAGATAACAAAGTGTGAAGCTGGATGAACGCAGCAGGCCAAGCAGCATCTCAGGAGCACAAAAGCTGACGTTTCGGGCCTAGACCCTTCATCAGAGAGTTGAAGGGTCTAGGCCCAAAACGTCAGCTTTTGTGCTCCTGAGATGCTGTTTGGCCTGCTGCATTCATTCTGCGGCACACTTTGTTATCTTATGCCTGGTCTGTTTTCTTAAAAACCTTCTGTAATTTAAGTACATCATTAGAAGCAGTAGGTTATTTTATAAAGTAAAATGAATGTACTTTCAAACTGTTAACTTTGCAGCACGCGATTTACAATTTCAATGTTGTTGTTTCCTTGTTTTCCATTCCTCACAGCAAACTTTCTGACGATTGTGATTCTAATCTGCAAGAAATGTGGTCTCTCCAAATATATTACCCGTTACCTGGCGGCGATGGTTGTGGCAGATCAACTGGTGGTTATCCTTTATGTGATATCGAGACACATTCCGATTATTTTTCGTGAACAGTTTACGTTCTTTCGCGAAATCCCAATTTGCAATATTCATGCTGTGCTGCTTTATGCAGCCACTGACTGTTCTGTCTGGATCACTGTCACCTTCACCTTTGATCGATTCATAGCCATTTGTTGCCAGAAGCTGAAAAATGAATATGGCAGTGAGAAAACTGTGGCTGTAGTTCTGGGGACAGTGTCTGTGCTGAGTTCTTCAAAGAATATTTTCTGGTACTTTATGTTAAGTGGGGTGTACTGGATGGAGAACTACCCCTGGTTTTGTTTCATAAGGTTGAATGTTATTCAATCTCCAGTTTGGGCAGCATTCGAGTTTGCGCACAACATTCTCAACCCTGGTGTCCCATTTGTAC
Source organism: Stegostoma tigrinum (assembly GCF_030684315.1). Classification (NCBI taxonomy): domain Eukaryota; kingdom Metazoa; phylum Chordata; class Chondrichthyes; order Orectolobiformes; family Stegostomatidae; genus Stegostoma; species Stegostoma tigrinum. The sequence goes on along the minus strand of NC_081396.1, from coordinate 15,248,883 downwards.
TAATCCTGCTGCTCAATGTCTTCATTGTAAAGCATATTGCAGTGGCCAGAAAGGCTCGCAGGAAACTCTGTACTCGAAGCAGTGGCAAGAGCTCCAGAGATGCAGAGATGGAGACTCGAAGAAAATCAATAATTTTATTGTTTGCTTTGTCGAGAAATTTCATCCTGCTATGGTCAGTGTTAATGGTTTATTCCATATGGAGACGGATGTGGCTCCTCGGATATTGGTCTCTCCGAATAGAACGATATGTGCTTGAGTTAGTCTTTATGCTGCAGCTCTTGAGTTGCTGCACAAACACTGGGATATATGCTGTGACCCAGAGAAAGTTCCGACAGCAATTCCAGAATGTACTAAAACGTCCTTTCAATACTATTCTTCAATTCATTCATTAATCAGGCAATTCCAACAGTAACTTTTTGTGAGAATGTGGGGTGGCGAGGAGCGGGGTGTGGGGGCCGTCAAGAGGCAGGTCAGAATGATGAAATGCTGTTGCAGAGCAGAGTGCAGATCATCGCCGAGATCAGTTTCAAAATCCTAAGTGCCAACTCACAGAGAGAGAGAAGTAGGGTGGAGGGGAAGAGGGAGAGTCAGATAGACAGGTATATAGACAGACAGAAAGAGAGACAGAGAAAGAGCTGCAGTGATACAAAGTGATCTACAGACACAGAGGCACAGGAGGGCAGACATTGATAGAGACAGGATGAGAGAAAGAGACGGGAAGACAAAAAGAGAAAGACAGAGACAAAGCACGTGACAGAGAGACAGACAGAGTGCGACAGAGGGGTGGACAAAGAGGGACAGAGAGATGAAGAGAGAGCCAGGGAGAGAGAAAATGAGAGTCAGAGACAGATTGACAGACAGAGAGACAGAGTGATACAGAGACAACGAGGGAGAGAGAGAGAGCGACTGAGAGAAAGACTGAGAGGGAGAGTTAAAAATGCAGAGAAAAAAAGTTAAGGATCCAGGCAGTAGTTGAGAGACAGAAATCTAGATACCAAGCAAGTTTGTAAAAGCTGACAGTGGAGTGAGAGAATGAGAGGAGGCGATGGCTAATTGCGAGACTGTGAACACATAAACTCATCTGAAGTTCTACGGGTAGCCTTCTAATCCCGCTATGCCCAATAGAGGTGTTGGAATTCCATATAGAAACTGCAATTGAGGGTCTAGTCATGACTAAGAAACCATTGTCCATATCCTGGTTCATTACTGCCGTTTATGGAAGGAAATCTGCCAACCTTACTTATTCTGGCTTCAGTATGAATTCAGGAACGCAGCAATACTCCTACCTGGACGCTGGCCAGTTAGGGACGGGCAATAATTGCTGGCCCAGCAAATGAGGCTCTTTTTCTTGAATCGATTCATTTTTTTTATTAAAACGGGATAATCAGAGAAACAAGCTTTCTGTGAGAGAAACATGCGAAGATCAGAATGGGGAAGAAAATATGAAGTTGGCAGTGTATATGGGATAAATTGAATGTGACAGAAAAAGAGAGTGGGAAAAAAAACAAAAAGATGCAGTGTACAGGGAGAAAATGAGGCTGAAATCGCTTGAGACTGATAAACCAAACGGAATAAGAAGAGGAGGAAAGAGAGAGGGAGAGAAAAAAAGAGATTGAAGGAGCATTTAACAGATATTGATTGAGAAACAGGATAGAGAATGAGACAGAGGGAGAAGTGATTAAAGGAAAACTAAGGCAAAAAGACAGAAGAAAAAAGTTATGGGCAGAGTAATTACAAAGAAGAGGAGGATCAAAAGAGGAATTGACACAGAGATGAGGGAGACCAGATAGTGTAAGGAATCAGTGAGTGACACGAATGTAGAGAAAACTGGACAATTCAGATCACATATCGAGAACTGGCTTGACACAACGCTTGGTTAAAATAGTGATCGGTGTCTGAGCGCTAGAGACTGTCAATGTACTTTGAACAATGAACAAAAAGACCAAAGTTTCAGACCAAAGAATAGAGAGACAGAGAACGGAGAGAAAGGGAATCGGGGACAGAAAGACAGACTCTAGATTACTCTTTTCCTTTCATTATTTCTCTCTGTCTCTCTCCACTCTCTCTCTCTGTCACTGTGTCTACCTCTCTCTTGTCTCTTTGTGTTTAAAGCGATGCAATGCCACTCCACGTCACTGCACGGGGGATGGTATGTAGTGAAAACTCTTCGGGTTCAGTCAGACAGAAAAAGAGCAGCTCACAGCAACACCAACATACATAAACACACACACACAGACACACAGACACACACACACACACCACTGACACAAGCACTCACACAGACACACACACACACACACACACACACACACACACACACACACACACACACACACACACACACACACACACACACACACACACACACACCACTGACACAAGCACTCACACATCAGGCTGGCGTGCAGATAATTGTGATTGTGATGCCTCAAAGTGAAGCATACTCATGTTCAAAAATATATGCCTACAGAATTAAAATGATTTGTTCTTGTCAGTATTCCTAACAGCATACGCAATAAATAGGATATTTTAATTGCAGATCTGACCTGGCATCTCTGGCTGAAACGTTTTGGAAAGTGAATGTGTGAGTGTTAGTGTTGCTGTGAGCTACTCTTTTTCTGTCTGACTGAACCCTAAGAGTTTTCACTCCATACCATCCCCTGCGCTGTGACATGGAGTGGTATTGTATCGCTTTAAACACAAGGAGTCGCAGAGAGGGAGACAGAGTGACAGAGAGAGAGTGGAGAGAGACAAAGAGAATAATGAAAGGAAGAGAGTAATCTGGAGCCTATCTTCCTGTCTCTCTATATATTTCTATGTCCCCTGATGCCCTTTCTCTCTGTTCTCTGTCTCTCTCTTCTTGGGTCTGAAACTTTGGTCTTTTTGATCATTGAAAGATCATTGCACTTTCTGCAATTTCAATTGTCTGTTTCCTCACCCCTCAGATTCTAAATGTTAAAAGAATTCAAAATCAGAGTGGTGACTTCAAAACTAGGTTTGCTCTGCTGCTGCTGCTGCTAATTTCTCAGGGACAACATCATCCCGCTAAAGCTGCTGTCTGCGACAAAGATATTGTTGGAAGAACAAATCAAATGTGCAACCGAAGAGATTCCCAGGCTTTGACACTTTCACCTGGTGAAGGTATCAAACAGGGTTACTTCATAATAACTATTGTAAGAAACACGTGATAGAGAGAGCTAAGCCATCCCACAACCAAATTATCAAATAATAAAGCACAGCACCAGGTCTTTGGCCTAACAAGCCTCTGCTGACACATCGCAAATTTCTGAAGAAAAATACTTTTGCCTCTTCCTGGTCCTTAACCCTCTATTCCCTGTCTATATATATATATTTAAGATGCCTCTTAAATTTTGTTGTTGCATGTTCCTCCACCATCACCTGCCGCAGCGTTTTCCATGCATTCACCACCCTCGGGGGGAATTTCTGCCTCTCACATCTTCGTAAAACCGAGCAATACTAGGGGTTAAATATTTCGACTTTCTAATATAGCAGTGCATGTGACAATTTTATGAAATTCTATCAAGTTGCCACTCAGCATCCGACGTTCGAGTGAAAACAAGCTTACTTTGTCAGATCTCTTCTTGTAGCCAATGCCCCCCCAAACCAGGCAACATCCTGGTACACCGTTTCTGCACACTCGTCAAAGCCTCCATATCCTTCCGGTAATGTGACGACTAAAACTGTATGCAACATTCCAAATGTTGGCCGAGGAACCAACTTGACTTTAAAAATTAGGTACTCTATGCCCCGACTGAGGAAAGTAAGTATGTCATATGACTTCTCGACCATGGTATCTATATTCAGGAGCTGTAAACCGAGATCCCTCTGCATGTTATTGCTGGTAAGGATTCTTCCTTTTACTATCTACTTCCTTCCCGCATTCAGCTTTCCAAAATACTCATACAAACACAACTACACTCACTGTCATACACACAGACACCGTTACACAATCACAGATAATTACAGCCACTTGTACTCACTCACGGACACTCTCATATATTGGCACAAATTCACACGAGTACTCTTAGCCTGTAGACATTCACATAATACCAGCAGAAGAAAGAAACCACTGCATTCTATGTCTACAATGTTCGGCTAATGAAGATCTGCACTTAAAAGGGTTCATTATGCCTTTATCTCTGTGCTCAGCTGAGAATAAATGACAGGCTGGAATCGATAACGAAGAGAACAGGAGGGAGCTGCAATTGATTCCTCGGTCAATATTTATTCTACAATTAGCAATCTCACTAAACATATTATATAGGCATGCATGCGAGTTGTGATAGAAATTGTAACATCAAGAAAAGTCTCTTGTTTCTTGTGGCAATCAATGTCAGTGGTCTCTGTGACAGGATAACGTTTTTTGTCAATTAGAAAGTTCAAGTAAACTTTAATTTAAACGATAAATGCCGAGCTTCGTGTGATAGTTTTCTACATTGCTTAACGCTCAATGTGCATCACAATTCTACAGACTGCCAAAAGATCCCATTCTAACCCTTGCAACAAAATATTGGAGTTAACAAGGAAGGTTCGTTATCATCGGTATGATGATTTTGCTCCAAATATTTTATCACAATTTGGGTGTTTGTCAATACTGAAGGCACCTTGGATATTAAAGCTATCAAGAGGAAAAGGAACGATTTTCTCAGAGGGCATAGGAGGTAACTCTGCAAGGTTAGCCATTGCATGTTATGCCCTGGTATAATATGATTCATGCAACAACTGGCTCCTCAGAGGGATGTTTAAGAAGTTGGACAGCAAAGATGTAATGTGCAGCAGGGTTATGAAAAAGAGGGACATGAGATAGCTTTGACAAATAGCGGTAATGAGAATCAATAGACAATAGGGTCTGGACTAGGCCATTCGGCCCTTCTAGCCAGCACCACCATTCATTATGCTCAAAGCTGATCATCCACAATCGGTATCCTGTTCCTGCCTTATCCCCATAACCCTTGATTCCACTATCTTTAAGAGCTCTATCCATCTCTTTCTTGAGAGTCTCCAGAGAGTCGGCTTCCCCTGCCTTCTGGGGCAGAGCATTCCATGTATCTGCCACTCTCTGGATGAAGAAGTTTTTCCTCAAGTCTGTTCTAAATGGCCTACCCCTTATTTTTAAACTGTGTCCTCTGGTTCTCGACTCACCCATCAGTGGAAACATGCTTCCTGCCTCCAGAGTGCCCAATCCCTTAATAATCTTATACGCCTCAATCAGATCCCCTCTCATCCTTCGAAACTCAAGTGTATACAGCCCAGTCACTCCAATCGTTCAACATATGATAGTCCCGCCATTCCGGGAATTGACCTCGTGAACTTACGCTGCACTCCCTCAATAGCAAGAATGTCCTTCCTCAAATTGGGAGACCAAAACTGCACACAATACTCCAGGTGCGGTCTCACCAGGGCCCTGTACAGCTGCAGAGGGACCTCTTTGCTCCAATACTCAATTCGTCTTGTTATGAAGGCCAGCATGCTATTAGCTTTCTTCACTGTCTGTTGTACCTGCAAGCTTGCTTTCATTGACTGATGCACAAGAACGCCTAGCTCTCCTTGTACTTCCCCTTTACCTAACTTGGCTCCATTAAGATAGTAATCTGCCTTTCTGTTCGTGCCACCAAAGTGTATAACCACACATTTATCCAGATTAAACTGCATCTGCCACGTATCCGTCCACTCACCTAGCCTGTCCAATTCACCCTATATTCTCATAACATCCTCCTCACATTTCACACTGCCACCCGACTTTGAGTCAACAGCAAATTTGCAAATAATTCTTTTAATGCCTTCACCTATATCATTGATATATATTGAAAACAGCTGCGGCCCCAGCACCGAACCTTGTGGTACCCCCCTGGTCACTGCCTGCCATTGCGAAAGGGCCCCATTTATCACTACTCTTTGCATCCTGTCAGCCAGACAATTTTCAATCCAACTCAGTATTTTGCCCCCAATATCATGTGCCCTAATTTTGCTCACCAGTCTCCTATGCAGGACTTTATCAAAGGCTTTCTGAAAGTCCATGTACACTACATCCACTGGTTCTCCCCTATCCATCTTCCTAGATACATCTTCAAAAAATTACAGAAGATTAGTCAAGCACGATTTCCCCTTCGTAAATCCATGCTAACTCTGACCTATCCTGTTACTGCTACCCAAATGAGTCGTATTTTCATCTTTTATATTTGACTCCAGCATCTTTCCCACCACTGACGTCAGGCTCACCGGTCTATAATTTCCTGTTTTCTCTCTCCCTCCTTTCTTGAAAAGTGGGACGACAGTTGCCACCCTCCAATCCGCAGGAGCTGATCCTGAATCTATAGAACCATGGAAAAACATGACCAATGCGTCCACAATTTCTAGATCCACCTCCTTAAGTGCCCTGGGATGCAGACCATCAGATCCCGGGGACGTATCGGCCTTCAGACCTAACAGTCTATCCAACACTATTTCCTGCCTAATATAAATTCCCTTCAGTTCGTCCATTACCCTCGGTCCTTCAGCCACTACTGCATCTGGGAGATTGCTTGTGTCTTCCCTAGTGAAGACAGGTCCAAAGTGCCTATTCAACTCTTCTGCCATTTCTTTGCTCCCCATAATAAATTCACCCGTTTCTCACTTCAAGGGCCCAATTTTAGTCTTAACCATGTTTTTGTTTTCTTTTTACATACCTAAAAAAGCTTTTACTATCCTCCTTTATATTTTTGGCCAGTTTTCCTTCATCGCTCATTTTTTCTCTGTGTATTGCCTTTTTAGTTATCCGCTGTTGTTCTTTAAAAGCTTCCCAGTCCTCCAACTTCCCACTCATTGTTGCTATGTTATACTTCTTCTCTTTTATCTTTATACAGTCCTTAACTTCCCTCGTCAGCCACGGTCGCCCCTGTCTCCCCTTAGGATTGTTCTTGCTCTTTGGAATGAACTGAGCCTGTACCTTCTGCATTATATCCAGAAATTCCTGCCATTGTTGTTCCACTGCCATGCCTGCTCGTGTATTGCACCATTGAACTTTAGCCAGCTCCTCCCTCATAGCTCCATATTTCCCTTTACTCAATCGCAATACTGACACTTCCGATTCTCCCTTCAGCCTCTCAACCTGCAGATTAAAACTTATATTATGGCCACTACCTCCTAATGGTTCCTTTAGTTTGAGGTCCCTGATCAAATCCGGTTCATTGCACAACACCAGATCCAGAATTGCCTCCTCCCTGGTAGGCTCCAGTATCAGCTGTTCCAAGAATCCATCTCGGAGGAACTCTACAAACTCCCTTTCTTGGGGTCCAGTACCATCCTAATTCTCCCAGTCTACCCGCATGTTGAAATCTCCCATAACAACTGTAGTGATCCCTTTGCAACAGGCCAATTTCAACTCTTCATTCAACTTGCACCCTACATCCTGACTACTGTTTGGGGGCCTGTAGATGACTCCCATTAGGATCTTTCTACCCTTAGAATTTCTCAGCTCTATCCATACTGACTCTACATCTTCTGATTCTATGCCCCCCTCGCAAGACACTGAATATCATTCCTCACCAACAGGGCCACCCCACCCCCTCTGCCCACCAGTCTGTCCTTTATATTGCACATATAGCCTTGAATATTCATTTCCCAGGCCCGGTCCACTTGAAGCCACGTCTCAGTTATCCCCACAACATCATACTTGCCAACTTCCAACTGAGCCTCAAGCTCATCCACCTTAATTCTTATGCTTCGTGCATTCATATATAATATATTTTTAAATTTGTTTCTCTCCTCACCCTTCCTATCAATCCCTAATTCACTTGGCCATACTGTACGATCCCTTCTTGAGTTTTCTGTTCTGTTGATTCTGTTGTCTTTCTTAACTTCTCTTATTCTCACTTTCCCTTTCACTTGATTCTTAAATGTCCAGTTTGGCCCCTACCCCCCATCACTTAGTTTAAACACACTTGTGTTGCAGTGGCAAACCTGCCTGCCAGAATGCTGGTCCCCCACCTATTAAGATGCAAACCGTCTCGCTTCTACAATTTATCCTGACCCCAAAACATACCCCAGTGATCAAAGAATTTAAATCCTTGCTTCCACCATCAGTCCCTCAGCCACACGTTCAAGTCCATTATCTCTCTGTTCCTGCCCTCTCCAGCCCGAGGAACTGGAAGCTAACCAGAGATAACCATCCTGGAAGTCCTGCTTTTCAGCCTTCTTCCGAGTTCTCTGAAGTCCCGCTGCAGAATGCCCCTCCATTTCTTCCCGACATCATTAGTGCCGACATGCACCAACACCTCTGGCTCTTCACCTTCGTCCTTGAGCATTCCCCGCACTCTATCAGTGACGTCCTGGATCCTGGCACCAGGAAGGAAACACACCATCCTCAAATCTCGCCTGTTGCCACAGAAACCCATGTCAGTCCCTCTCACTATGGAGTCCCCTATTACCGCAGCTCTCCGTGATGTCTGACTCCTCAGCTCTGCCTCTACACCACTTTTTGACTCGCAGACCTGTCCACCTCTCGGACTAACAGTGTCGTCTGTCTCGACAGTTTCCAAAAAAGTCATCCTGTTTACAATAGGTGCTTCCCCTGGGGCGTCTTGTACTTCATTTATGTCTTCCTTTGTCATCGACATTCCCCTTCTCTCTTCAGGTATCCTCAGCGTATATACCTCGCTGAAGGTCCTGTCCAGAAAATTCTCGTTCTCTCGGATGAGCTTGAGGTCATCTAGTTCTTTCTTCAGGGCTGCAACAACCTCCTTCAGAAGCTGAATGTGTACACACTTACCACAGCTATAGGAGCCAGAAACATCATCAGTGTCCCTGACCTCCCACATCATGCACGCAGCACACTGAATCAGCTTGGCAGTCATGTCTTCACCCTCGTCAACAGAGGCGCAATCTCCTCACTGAGCCTCTTTGCCAAAAACTCCTGAGCCAAAGACTCACACTTTACTCACCAGGCACTTCCCTCAACCCTTGCTTTTCGCTGCCAGTCTGTGGACTCTTAATTAGGTTAGAGGAGGAGGGTGGGAGGGTTGCCCTACCGTGTAGGACCTGGGACCGAGAACACACCTACATAAATAGCACTCAGTTACCTTCCCAACTGCCTCTCTGCCCTGACCTCACGTCCGCCCGGCTCCCACCACTCTCCAAGGGGTTTGTACAAATACATCAGGACAAAAGAGTATACAATGTGACGCTGGATGAACACAGCAGGCCAAGCAGCATCTCAGGAGCACAAAAGCTGACGTTTCGGGCACAGAGAGATTCCCTGAGGTTGGTCTGGAGGGAGGAGGGTAACTTCTTCAGGTTAGGCATCCGTGGAAGAGGCTTCGCAGTGAGGTTAAAATAGTATCTGAGATAATGGGAACTGCAGATGCTGGAGAATTCCAAGATAATAAAATGTGAGGCTGGATGAACACAGCAGGCCAAGCAGCATCTCAGGAGCACAAAAGCTGACGTTTCGGGCACAGAGAGATTCCCTGAGGTTGGTCCGGAGGGAGGAGGGTAACTTCTTCAGGTTAGGCATCCCTGGAAGAGGCTTCGCAGTGAGGTTAAAATAGTATCAGAGATAACGGGAACTGCAGATGCTGGAGAATTCCAAGATAATAAAATGTGAGGCTGGATGAACACAGCAGGCCAAGCAGCATCTCAGGACAAAAGAGTAACTAGGGAGGTAATAGTGCCCCTTAACATTTGGCAAGGCCGTGTAAGCTTGAAACTGCAGGAGATCTTTCAGATACTAAACAAGTACTTTCCATCAGTGTTTACTATGGAGAAGGATATATAAACAAGAGTTTGTGGGGCAATGCATAGAAGTATCTTGAAAATTGTCCACATTACAGAAGAGGAGGTGTTGGACTCCTTAAAACGTAATCAATGAAAAAATTCCTGGAACATGCACACGTGTACCCCAGAATCTTTTGGAAATCTACTTAAGTGTTTGCTGGGATCCTTGCCTAGTTATGCCCAAAGGGGACCTGCCTGAGGAGGAAAACGATTCTGACTGTCATTACTATTCATTCCTCCCATAACATTTTTTTCACGCTTCTGTCAGATCTCCCCTCAGCCTCCAGACATCCAGAGAAAACGACACTAATTTGTCCACACGTTCCTTGTGGACAACACAGTATTCTGGGAACCACCTTCTGCCCCTCTGCAAAGCTTTTGTATTCTTCCTGCAATGTGGAGATGGCAATTTAACCCAATATATGCGGCCAGACAAAATGTTATTAATCAGCTACGTCATTTCTGAACCTTTGCACTCAATACCCTAACAAATAACTTCAAGCATGTCTTCTGCCTTCTTTGTAGCCATATTCACTTGTGTAGTCACTTCCAGGCCGCTGGCGTCTCTCGGTAAGTCAATGCTGTTTGGAATCCCACCAGTAAATGTATTCTTTTTGTTAACATTCAATCTGCCACGCACAACACCTCACAGTTGCCCGGATGAAATTCCGTCTGCCATTTTTAGGCAACTTATCTCAATCACGCTGTATCCTTTGACAAATTTCTTGAACCTCTGCATGTGCTATAGGGTCATCTGCAAAGCACTTAGTTTGGAAATTCCAGACTATTTGCCGTTTTACTCATTGTGCAGTCACAAGGGGGGGCCTGCATCCCCGTGGTGTGGGCAAACCATGAGATACATTCCACGTTGAAAAAGTCATTCTATTCCTCCCTGGGGTAATTTCCCTGATTCGGTGTCGTCGGGACGAGTACAATGTCAGAAAGGGCCAGTTCCAGTTCCACAGAGGGACTGTCGTGCTCAATTCCTGATTCGGAGCATGCAGCTGTCGGGTTCTCTGATCTGCAGCACGGATTGGGGGCGTACCCTATGGATCCCAACAGGTGCAGGCTTTATTGTGCCCCTTGTGATATCTGGTGCTTGCAGTTTGGGCGACGGAGCGAGAGAGTGACAGACAAGAATGGAGGCAAACAATGGGCGGGGAGGGGTAAGGGAAAGAAAGCGAGAGATAGACAGAGGGGCAAGGGAACAGAGGGGTTACAGGGATAGAAAGATAGTAACAAAGAAAGAGAAGAAGAGACTTGGAGAGAGGCCAGGGGAAAGGGAGAGATAAAAGTACACAGAGAATCAGAGACTTTTGGGGGTCAAATGCAGCAATTGGCAGGACCCATCAGAGAGCTGATATGCAAGCAATGTTGGAGCAACGTTATAAATTGCTGTCAGTGGTAACACAAGTGGAAACAGTGGTAAAGCGAATGGATGTGACTTCATCTGTCGATGTGCTGACTACAAAAGTAGGCCAGTCACAGTGAGGTCTCTGAAGATTGAGACAGTTGACGCGTGGAGTGTTGATCACCACCTGATAGGAAGAATGTGAAGGCTTTGGAAACTTCGCAGTAGAGGTTTACAGGGTGTTGACTGGATTGGAATTCATTTTCCAGAAGTCAACATTGGACAAACTTGGGCTGTTTTCACTGGAGTGCCAGAAGCTGATGGGAAATCTGATAGCAGAGGAGCATGTTCGGAGAAACATGGATAAGGTGAATAGTTGGATACCATTTTCTGCCCTCAAGGTGTGAATTCTAAATGTTAGGGGACATATGTATAATATGAAAAGCGAATATTTGAAGAAAAGACACGCATACCACATTGAAACATACCCTTCCTTCGAACTCGTCCATGCCACTCTTTCCACAGCTAAACTGGTCCCACCTCACTGTGTTTGGCCGATATCCCTCTGAACGTATCTTGCCCAAATGTCTTTTAGGTGGTGCAACTCTACCTGCATCTGCCCCACCCCAGTTAAATCTTTCTCCTCTCAACTTAAAAATGGGTCCACTAGCTTTGCGCTCGCTGGGGAAAAGACCTTTGCGATTCACCCAATGAATTCTGCCCCTTACTTGATAGACTTCGACGAGGTTACCTCTCAATCTCCTACGTTCTCATGTCCCAAAAAGCTTTATCGTTGCTTATCAGTTTAAATGCTATTTGCCATTTCGCCACCCAGGTTTCTAGCCGATTTATAACATGTTGTGCCTTTTGATAACTTTGCTCACTATTCATTACTCGAATAAATATCATGGCGTAAGGAAACATGTTAGACATGTCACCTATATTTCATTCAAGTGATGCACATAAACTTGGAGGAACAGTGGTCTGTGATCAGACCTCCAGTCAGGAGGAAACCACAGATCCATAATTGTACACTTTCCTCAGTTGTCAAGTCAATTTTGTATCTAACTTGCTAAATCACCATAGATTTTCTGTGACTTAATCTTCAGGACCAGCCAACCATGAAAGGACTATTTCAAAAATTTTGTTAAACCCTTGTCGTTTACTAAAGTATTTTCTACTTCCTGTTGACCTCCCACATGTGTAATCTCGCAGTTGCCTGCATTAAACTCTGACTGTTATTACTCTGTCCATGTTCAATATCCTGCTGTATCCTATTCCGATCAGATGCAGAACTGATCCATGTGTAACACCCTTCGTCACAGACGTCCAATCAGACAAACAGCCTGACAAAACTATCCTCTGTCTTCTATGGTCAGGGTAATTTTGACCTAACTCGCCAATGCAATACCACAGATTCGGTATGGTTTAATCTTACAGATCAGGCTACAATGGAGACTTTGTCAAGTCCTTCAGCAAGGCCCTTTAGACCACCTCCACTGACTTACTCTCAGTAATCAACTTCGTCAATTCTTCAAAACACTTTACCCATTTGGTCAGAAAAAAAAGTATCCTTCATAAACTCATGCTGATGATCCATAACTGGTCTGTTCTTCTGCAAATGTAATTAAATCCTGTGCCAAAGAATTGGCTCTCCAATACCTTCCCTACTGCTGACATTAGGCTCAGTGGCCTACTATTTTCCACTTTATCCGTCTTCTATTCTTGAACAAAGAAACAAGTTTAGCAGTTCTTTCGAGAACAAAGTGTAGAGCTGGATGAACACAGCAGGCTGAGCAGCATCAGTGGAGCAGGAAGGCTTACGCTTCGGGCCTAGACCCTTCTTCAGAACGTTTTTCCTGAATTTCTGAAGAAGGGTCTCGGTCCAAAATGTCAGCTTTCCTGCTTCTCCGATGCTGCTTGGCCAGCAGTGTTCATCCAGCTCTATGCCTTTTTCTATCATATTCTACAGCGTCTGCAGTTCCTACTGTCTCTTAGCTGTTCTTTAGACTTCTATGTGATCACCTGTGGTGAGAGAGAAAGTAAAAGGTCTGTCGAGGCCCCTGAAATCATCCCACTTGACTACTTAATTATCCTGGGAAATATCCCATTAGACACTGGGGATTTATTTCATTTAATGCATATTTTCAGGATATCCAGCTCCTTCTCGGTATCGACATGCACTAGAAAATCAACAAACAAGGCTTTATTCAGAAGTTAAAATATAATACATTTCTGATTCATATGCTCGTCTTCAATTATCCAGGCATCTCGTTTTGAAAATCGGATCACATAAAACACAAAGAGTCTTTGGGATGGAACTGAGGTCGAAAGATCTTTTGTAAGAGTGAAATGGATGTTTTGCCAGTGTTGAGGGCAGAAAGCTTTTCCTTCAGAGTTTGATGATGCCTTACTTTAATTCAGCCAAAGAATCGAGCTGCTGGAGGATGCATAAGGTGGAGTGCCATAAGTATGCGCCTGTTCGCATGTTCAGCGATGGGGAAGGAGCACAGCATTCGAATTTGCAAAGCTGACCTGCCAGCGTTGAGAAGAAAGGCCATGTTGTGGGATAAGAATGGGCGAAATCACATGACAAGTCTGCTTCAGAAATTAGATACCAGAAATTGAAAGCCACGAAGGGATCTACGAGAGGATCAAAACATCAGCCCTGCTAAATCCGAGTAGTCATCTTGAATCCATTGATAGAGTGGAGGATGTGAAGCGAGTAGAAGTGGGCATAAATTAGATTCTAATGGCTGACTCATACATGTATTTTGAGGAGGGAGGGGTTAAAGATAGAATGATTAACGAAGCTGAAATGACCAAGAGTCCTTCTTCAAATTGGGTGATAATTATGAAGATCTCACAATGCATAAATCCAAACATTTTCCAACTCTATTAGGAAGGAGTAATGCATTTTACCTGAGTAGTTTTCTCGGATATTGATGAAGATTTTTTTTTAATTCAGATGTTCAAATTATGTTCATTTATTACATCGTTCAGAAAACAAGCTACCGAGGGTGTATTATAAACACATCATTGTGCAAGAAAAATACACTTTATCACTCATGTTATAATTTATTGTTCACTTATGAATGTAGAGAATAAAATTTTCCTGCCTCCCTTCCAATAGCGATTTACGTTCCAATTAGATTCCCTACAGTGGGGAAACAGGCCCTTCGGCCCAACAAGTCCACACCACCCGTTGCAGCATTCCACCTAGACCCATCCTTCGATAATCCACACACACCGCTGAACACTATGGGCAATTTAGCATGGCCAATCCACCTAACCTGCATATCTTTGGAATGTGGGAGGAAACTGGACCACCCGGAGAAAACCCACGCAGACACGGGGAGAATATGCAAAATCCACACAGGCAGTTACCCGAGGCTGGAATCGAAGCCGGGTCCCTGGCACTGTGAGGCTGCAGTGCTAACCACTGAGCCACCATGCCAATTAATATATTTCAGGATTAAATGCTAATCAATCATCTCTGTAACTTTTATTTTATTTATCCAACTGGATTATATTAACTTAAATCAAAATTTACAAATCTGTATTTGTTTCAGATGAATAATTTGTCTTTTTTCCTGAAAATATTTAAAGCTGCTTTATTTATTTCAATAGCATTTCTCAGCGTTATATTTAGAGCGTTAAGGAATTGACATAGTCCTTTTCCAGTTATTTTAGGTATTTGATTCAGTGGCCTTAAAGTAAAATATTAGTGTTATGAAGGAAAAAATGTCCCATCATGCAACGAAATCAAAGTTGTTTTTCAGAATTAAGCTTCTGCTCACATATTTCAGAGACAGGTCAATTCTAATATAACTCTGGCTAATGGTTAGCATAATTTTAAAATTTGGAGGACTAGGGACCGAAGGGTGTCAATTGTAGGGAGACGCTGAATAGATTAGATTTTTTTTTCTCTTCCATTGAGCGTCGGAGGTTGAGATGTGATCATATCGAAGTTTATAAAATCATGAAGAGTACTTTGAACGGCCAAGGAGTTTTCCGTGAGTTGTGGGGAGGGAGAGCATCCAAAACTCGAGATCATAGGTTTAAGGTGAGAGGGGAAATAATTCAAAGGAATCTGCGATGTAATTGTTCCACGCAGAGGGTGATGCATGTCTGCAACAAGCTGTCTGAGAAAGCAGTGGAGGCAGGTACAATTACAGCACTTAAAAGGCATGCAGATGGGTGTATGAATGGGAAGGGTTATAGGAATACTGGTCAAATGCTGACAAATGGGATCAGTTCAGATTGGAATGTCTGGTTGGTGTGGACAGTTTACATCTCTGCCGTGAAGGGCCTCCTTTCTCTTCACGAAGCTGCTTCTCTACTCGTTATCTTCTATTAACTCTGAGTAATACTTTTCCTGCGTTCTCCCACACTTCCTCTTTCTCAAATCCTAATCCAGGTAAAACCTCAATAATTATCAGCTGAGGCCTTACCAGCCAATTCGTGAAAAATCCCATGACTTCTTTGAGATGCCTTTTATTTCACTCAACGTTCAAAAGTAACTCGAAGATCTCATCAAAATAAATAAATAACCACTTCACAGAAATGAAAACTAAGATTTATTTTTTCCACCACTTCATAAACCAAGTTCTTGAATAACCACAATACATTGAGCATTTTGATCACAACTTCCCAGGTTAAGAAAATGAAAAAGTGATATCTAGATGAAACTACCATTCTTAACAATCATTTCTCCTTGTCACAATTATTTTCCTTGTCCGGGTTTTGCTTCAAGCATAAAAAATATGTTCACAGGAAGCACTCAGTGACTTCCCTACAATAATCATTTTTTCACTAGCTCATGCTGAACACAACATTTGTTTCCCACCATGTTTCCTCTTGTTCTATCATCCTGTGACACTGTATGGTTGAAGCAATAAACTTGAAGGGAACATTGACACAGTTCTGTTGTGAAACGTCAGTAGGTCAGTTATGCAAAGTTGTCAGATATTATCGATTTTACACGACAGACGAAGGCCACTGGGCCCATTACATCCATACTAGAAATGTAGAAATGACGGCTCTAAATTGTTCTACAGTCGATGTCAAACTCAACTTCATTTTTTCTTTGCAGTTGACTATCCTTTGTTGTACTTTTAATTTTTAGCAGAAATGACAGATTTGTCATTTGATTCCCAACTCGCACTGCACCAAGAAAAATGTAACTTTCATCAAAAGCCAATAAAAATGTTTCAGAATTATCTGTACCTGCATAACATGGAGTGTAACACAATGCAGGTTTCAGATTGCCAAAGCCACAGTCTGACATTCCTTACCTCAGTCAAGTTTATTGTTTCTTTCTGAACAACGTTCTGAAAGGATCCACCACAGTGGAACAATTCGAAATGAACGTCCAATACTCTTCATAGATGCTTATAAAGTTGGGTGCCTCTCTATTTGTCTTATGCAATGGTGATTTCAGTGGCAGATGACATCTAAGATCTGCGGTTCTGCCACATCCAGTTGTGAGTCGTGTTGGACAATTAAACAAATTGCTGAGGAAAGAGGCTACACAAGTATCCCCATTTTCAATGAGTCTTGTACATCAGTGCAAAAAATAAGTCTGACAGCAATCTGCAACCGTAAGTGCCGCATGGATGATCCATCTCGGCCTCCTCGAATAAGCATCACAGAAGGGGAGGCAACGGCATAGCGATGTTGTAGTTAAACTATTAATCCAGAAACTCAACTAATGTTCTGAGGACCCGGGTTTGAATCCTGCGGCAGGAGATGGTGGAATTTGAATTCGATAAAAATGAATTTGGAATTCAGAGACTACAGATCGCCATGAAATTATTGTCAATTGTCAGGAAAACCTATCTGTTTCGCTAGTGTTCTTCAGGGAAGGAAATTTACCATCCTCACCTGTCCTGGCCTACATATTACTCCAGCGTAATGCTGAATGTAATGGTGAAATGTAAAGTTGAAAACCATCAGTGGTTTCGACAAAGAAAGAGAGAGCAGCTCACAGTAGCATCAACAGACATACACACACACACAGACATGCAAACACACTCTAGTGGTTTGGTGATCATTCCAGTTGCCATGTGTTCCCCCAGAGTGAAGTATGCGTGGTCCCTTTGCAGGGAGAAAATGACCCGTCTTCGGGCAGTATTCCTGACATTATACACATTAAAAGAGCATTTCTATTGCAATTGTATCCAGGCACCTCCTGACAAATCGTCAAGTTGCATTTATTTGTACTTTCTGCAGTTTTTAATGCCTTGTAATGTCCTCTTTTGAATTTAAGTGAGGAAGGAATTAAAAATTGGAGGGAGTGTGACTAGCACTGGATTTGTTCAACTTATTCTGTTCACACCTCAGGGGCAATAACATTCAGACTAAACTGCTTCGTATCTCCAAATATATTAAAGAAGTATGAAACGACTGTGTAACATGTGAGATTCTCAAACTTTCATGCCTCCTCCAAAACAAACTTCCTCTTTTGTACTGGCAAAGGAAGACCGCCAGAGGGTGGGATTGTATCAATTTTAATAAACAACGGAGCAAAAGATAGACACCGAGCCTTTGATTCCTGACTTCTGGATTGATACATTTAAACTTCCCTCGAGGACAAATTTGTGCTGGCTATTCTGGCCACAGCCATAGACGCATAAATGCATAGGAAGACAGATGGATACACAAATTAACATGAACATCAGCTTTCTATCAGTGTCAACAAAAGACGGACAGTCAGAGAGAAGGGGAGCAGGGAATTAATGCGATTTCAGTGGATTCGCGCTCAAAATAACAGAGGGACCATTGCACAGAGACACAGGCGCAGACATACTTCCTGCATCTCATTTCATTTTTTTTTCACTTCATCTCTTTAAATTTCACCATTACATTCACCGTTGCTCGAGTAATACGTAGGCCAGGCCAGGTGAGGATGGTAGTTTTCCTTCCCTGAAGGACATTAGTGAAACAGATGGGTTTTCCCAACAATTGGAAATAATTGTCCATCCCTGTCTTCCTTCACTGCCAATATTTCTTCTCGAAATATTGCCCCAAATATCTTCCCCTCAATTATTGCACACCTCCAAAATGTTGCCCCCTGTCCAATTTTGGCATCCACTCCCAAATTTGTGCTCGCCTAAGCAGTTATTCCCCCAATCCAATCTGCCGATTTTGCACCACACCTTGTGTGGGATCCCACAGCTGCACCCTGCTGTCTCGTCAATGATAAATTTTCTCAACTGTCATTTTTTGGGTCTTTTTTTGGACGTTTAGAGCATATGAGGACACTTCTAACAGTGAGAAGTCAAACTGGTGAAGCTATCAAATCAGCTTACTTGCATGACAAACAATGTTGGTAGCAAGCTACAGGCAGAGCTCAACAATCCCAATCAAAAAACGAACAGTCAAACACATGAACAGGCATTTCAGCCTACCAAGAATATTATTGCATAGGGCGCATTTCTAAACAAAATGACTTCTGTTTCTACTTGACCGTATACCTTTCATCTCTACCTCTTTATATATCTGCCGACCTGGCACTGAAAACCATGTCCCCTCGCAAGTGGCATTTCTACCCTACATTAAAAAGAACTTCGACTGTATATTATGTTATTGCCTCTCATCAATCTGTGAACTTCTATCAGGCTGCCACTCAGCCTCAGATGTCAAATTACAATAAATTAAGTTTATCCACGGAGCTTTCCTCGGAGATGATACCCTCGAAAGCAGGTAACATAATGATAAGGCCAGGCAGCGTCAGAGGAGCAAGAAAGTTGACGTTTCAGGTCAGGAAACTTCGTCAGAAAACCCAACCTGAAATGTTAACTTTCCTGCTCCTGTGATGCTGACTGGCCTGTTGTGTTCCTCCAGCCTCCACACTGTGCTATCTCTGATTCCAGCATCAGCAGTTCTTACTATCGCTGAACAACATTATAAATTTCTGCAGCGTCTCCGAAGCTTCGACATCACTTTGGACATGCGGCAATCAGAATTATAGGAAATATAGGCAAATGGGCGATGATGGGATAGTGAAGGGGGATGGGCTTAGATTACTTCACAGGTCAGAACAACATCGAGGGCCGAAGGGCCTGTTCTGCGCTCTATAGTTCTACGTTCTATGTTCTAATATTGTACGTGTTCTACCTAGGTTTCGATAGCAAGCACCCTGACATGAAAAGTAACTCTATCCCTTGAACAATAATAAGAAGCATTCCATGAGCCTTCTTGCCTGTATTGCCACTTTCTGGAAACTGCTGACTTGTACTCTAAGATTCCTTTGTACCATAGTAGTTCCAAGATTTCTGATATTTAGTGTGTACTTGCCTCCTGCATTAAGCCTTCCACGAAATACATACACAAACGCAATTACATTCATTCCACAGACAAAGTTACACGACCAAAGATAGTTACACCCATTCTCACTCACTGACACTCG
The DNA here is from genome assembly GCF_030684315.1 of Stegostoma tigrinum. NCBI lineage: Eukaryota > Metazoa > Chordata > Chondrichthyes > Orectolobiformes > Stegostomatidae > Stegostoma > Stegostoma tigrinum. The sequence continues at coordinate 15,229,348 of NC_081396.1, read as the reverse complement.
CGCATGTTCACAGAAACACAGACAACTGCGATCACATTCCCACTCCCTGAGGCTCAAACACATTCACTGTGGGACTGATGTCAATAAACAGACACAGAATTCCAAAATAAACATGAAATCACTGCATTTTTTATTGATGAAACTCAATTTCCACTGTGCATCACCAGTAACAGAAATATTCAGAACCCTTCAATAAGGTTTAAGCCCTCCTTCATGGCAGATGAAAAAGCAAAGCAGTTACAAATCAAACTCCTTAAAAGACTTCATTGATAAGCGATTGGTACTTCAAACCCAATACAGGATCAATTAATCCAAACAGAGAAATGAATTACATGATGAATACACACACATAAAAGAAGATCATAATACATTCCATTTACTGCCCCTTTTAAGTGATCACATAAAAAGGAGGCATACAAATATTGTAGTTTAATGCAATGTAAATGCCAATGATTACAATCAAATGCCGTTTATTTTGAGAAAAAAAAAGAAGTATTCAGTATCTTGGATTTGATTCTGGACGACGTCTCACCATATAATCTGTCTCAGCACGTCCTATGATGAAATAGATTGTAACATTAACCTGAAATGATAAAGAATGGAGTATGAGTTCACTGGAGGTCATGTGGCCTGTGACTCTGTTGACAGCACACGAACCTATCATTCCGCAACTGAAGCTCACACCCCAGCGGCTAGTGAAATTGACTATGTCTGCCTCTGCAATGCCAGGTTGAGGAAGGGCCGTATTTCAAAAGGGACATTGATGTGTGTCTCTATCTGCGTTCTCAGCTAAATGCAAGGGACCCCCCTTGACTCTATCTTGTCGAGTAGCAGAGATGTGGGCAGTATGTGATCACTCAGGCAATATTTATTCTACAATCAAAAAACTTACAACTTAGATGATTCGCGGTATAATAATCCATTGTATAGACTAAAAAATAAACGCTATGCTTTCTATGATGAGATTCAATATTACATAATGCACAATACATCTCAATTCTAGGGCCTGTCATTGAGTGCAACGCATTAGAAACATTGGAACTCATCAGAAGAGTTCGCTCTGATTGGTTTGATCTATTTGCAGTAAAATTTTCTATCACACTTTCAACCCATATCAATATGAAAGGTACCATTGATGTATGTGTTACCAGAAGGGAAAAGGATGGATTTACTGAGCAGGTATCAGAGGAAACACTGTAAGACCATCCATTGTATATGATGTCCAGAGCTGCGATGATTGAAGTATGATTTAACTCGTTTGAGAGCTGTACAATGGCTGGTGAGGAGTTAGGAGAATTACCTGGCCATGTGAAAAACTGTGTCATGCTAACTTCAAATCATATGGTACAAAAATGCCCTGTTGGCTCATTGCCTGTGTGCTACACAAAGCTAAGCCACTATCTGTACAAGTTTCATGTTCCTGCACCATGACCACAGCTTTCAATTTCATAACACATCAAGTGTTCATACAATTATGTTATAAACGTTTTGAGAGATCCCACTTGAACTACCTCACAGGAATTGCATGCCAGGTACACAATGTTTTTCTATTCCTCTCCCCTCTAAACTTCCTGTCGTTCTCTTTTCACTTATGTCCTCCTTGTTATTGACTTTTCAGTCAGGTTGATAAGAATTTTCAGAGGGAGTTAGGAATTCATTTGTGACTTTAATAAGATATCTTCAAATATTGTAAAGGGTGAAACCAAACTTGTAGAAATTGAATATATACTATTATGTTTCATTCTTGGCAGAGATTAGCATGAAGTGATGTTAAAGAGGGAAAGGAACCAGACTGGATGCAGTTGTGTGGTTGGAAATGTCGTAAACAATACCTTTCAGAGAAGATATCTCGGAAAATGAAAAACGACCTCACTTGGGGGCTAGAGATAGAATGAGGCAATGTGATCACTAACGAAGCTAGGAACTTTGAATTAAATTTGTTTAAACAGCCTGTCGGCTATGCGCAATTGGCTGAGTGGCTGATGACATAGTTTAGATTTTACTGACAATGATGCCCATGAGTTATAGCCATTTACAATATTTAAGTCACTGACACTTATTAGACGTCGGAAATTACTACATGTGCAGTTACACAGAACAACACGTCAAACCAAACTCTCCTTTATATATTTAAAAACTTAATATCCCCTCGGTCTGTCTTCCCAATCAGCACCAACAACTGCAACAGTTGAAATGTCGAAAACTTAAAAGCCCACGTTCCATATTTTCCAGTCAAGCAATTTGTGATCGATTGACAGAGTAGTTTTGTGGACTTGTAATTCACCGTTTGATAAACACAGTTTTGGCTATTCAAAGAGCTGACAACCACGCAGAGTCTCAATGACTTCGAAATTTTCTTTTCTTTGAAGAATCAATTCTTCATTGTCTTGAAATAGACATTCCTGTCCAGTATTGCAGCACTTTCACATTGGCAGCTTGGGGAACAAACCTCTGATTAGAACATAGAACAGCACAGCACAACACAGACCCTTTGGCCCACGATGTTGTGCCAACCTGTTATCCCAAGAACATAAATATTCTCTGAATGTTCTTCTTAGATTTTCAGAAAACACAAAATTGATAACAGAATGGAAAGGAATTAAGGCACTGCGAACATATACAGCTCTGGTTAAGATGACAGCAACTGTAATTAAGGTGAGAGTATCTGTGATTCTACTCACCAACTTCTTGTTTTTGTCAGTGAGAGGGTTTCGTTAGGATCAATGTCCAGTTCTGACTGGCCATCCAGAGATTCAGCGACTTCAAGCTCAATTTCACGGTAATTGTCACAAAATGGATCTTGGAGAAAAGATAATTATCACTGGCACAAACTGTAAGCCACAACACCAAGAGCCAGAAGAGGAAATGCCAACTGGAATACAACACTTGCATGGGAAGGTGGGATTAGAAGAGTGAGTTAGTTCAGAGGACATCAGGAGCACAGTGTGAGCAAAGATCAGCAGCAAATTTGGACGTTTTCTTGAGAAATTAGAAGGCTAAGTGAATCTGATCGAATTCTCCAAGATATTAAAGGGAGGCGGGGAAGCATAGATAAAGATGAAATGCTTTCAATTGTCAGAGACTCTGCTTTTTGGATTTATGGCCAGGCCGGTCAGCGGATACCATGGAAGCCGAAAAGCTGCGACTGATTTCGAATTATCTTCCTCAAAAAGCAGTTAGTGTTTATTTCAGATCTGAATTTTAAATAGGGAAGAGTTTTTTTTTGTTAATCAAAGGTATTAATCGCTGTAAGCCAAAGGCAGGTATCTGTATTTAAGCCAAACAACAGACATCATAATCTCATCGAATGACAAAAGAGGTTCTATGGGTAGAATGGTTACATCTGTTCCACCATTCATATACTTTCCTAGGAGCTGATAACACTGAGGGATATTCAGAATTGTGCTGCATGAAATGATGAAGGATATATCTGAGGTAGAGAGAATGAAACTTTTCTCTCTGAGGAAGCGATCAACGATCGGATCATAGATTTCGGGGAATGGAAGGGAGAATTAAAGAGAATGTGAGGAAAATTACTATCACTCAGAAGCTGTTGGGAATCTGGGATTCACCGTCTCCAGGGTGTTGGGCAAAAGAAGTCAATTATACAAGGAGTACATAATGACACATTTGTGATGCTAAGCCATATAAGGCTGCGGGTCATGTGCTTGTAAATGGGATGAGAATAAGAAGGATGTTGTTTGTCACAGACACGGAGTCGATGGACATTTTCCTTGAGCATGTGATACCAATCTAGCGACTTTCTTTTTAACTGGCACTGCTGATGAAACAGTTAATGGTGACAGTGTCATCCTCAGTCTTGTGAGAGTTGCCATCTTTAAATTTGGAACTGTAGTGGGAGTGAGGGATGGAAGTGAGCTGACAGAAAATAAGCACATACAAACCTGGAATGCTGTTGGAGATCACCTCAGGATTTTCTGATCCCAGATTATTATCACTCAAGCTGTCGCTTGTGTAGTATTCAACGCGATTGAGTGAGTCAATGGAAGCAGAAATTACTAGAAAAAAAATACAAAAATGAAGAGTGACTCCCAACATCAATCTCCTAGTTAAGCCATTATCCTTGAGAATTGTATTGAGGCAAAATTTGCTCAACCAGAGGTTGGTGACTCTGTGGAACGCGTTGACCCAGATTACTAAGTAGTAAATTTAAAATAGAGACAGAGCGGCTATTTATTGATAAGGGGATAAGAATTTCTAGGAAGAAGTCAGAAAAATACTTTGAGGAATATATCGGTCAAAATAGAATGGCAGAAGAGATTCAATGTAACAAATAACCTAAACTTGCTCATCAACCACCGAGACATATGGGCTATGGTTTCATGCTTTGTGTTCTTAAATGAATGTGAAAACGGGAAGCATTATTGTTTCATCGTGCCTGCAGCAATAACTGGAGAATTTTCAATACAACCTACTATGGGAAAGCATTCAATAGGCAGAATGGGGTGATTTAACATAAAGTGAAATGCAAAATCACTGTGATGTGAGATGGGAAACAAACTTTAATCTGCATATCGAACGGTCACTTTCACAGACTGTACATTTAATGACTTAATTTAGAATTTCAACTACTAGTTCAGAGTTCACCAGAAACTGAACTAAACGTCCTTTAGATTCCCCAGTAACATCCTTCATTGTGTCTGATTCGCTTTATAGGATGATTATTTCTGTGACAATATACTCATTTCCTGAATCTGGTAAATATTATTTTTCTGGTTATTTTTATGTGTCATTCCTGTGAATGCTTCATTTAATTGTTTCTCAGTTCAAAAATATAATCAATCATTTCAATTATGATCATAAAATGATTCTTCTCTGTTTTATTTCGACGATATGTATGTCAAGATCAAAACTGCCCCTTTTTACTTTAAATCTATTTTTTGCCTGACTTCACTTTACCCTATCACCAGCCTCAGCAGGCAGGCGCAATGTACAGAAGGGTTTCCGCCTGTACTGTTTACACTTCTGTGATTTTTCACATTTGTTTTCTTATCAATTCCTCAATTTCCTCTGCAATTCTATGTACTGTGTAACTGAGACTCGTGACAAAGTTTATAAAACTTCACAATCAATCAGTATTTATTGTTCAGATATCAAAAGGAGACAGAGTGAATCCGGTGTCATATATAAAAGGATAGTTCCGTTCGTATTTACTAACACAGGTCAGAAATAATCTATCCGGAATGAAGGGCAGTGGGAATTATCAAACTGTTATTCTTCCTCGATCTAAAACAAACTGGATTCATTCGCTATGCTGGCTTCCTTCACATGAGGGCCGAGATTTGACAAATAATCACGTTCACTGATCACTGAAATTGAAGGGAGGCCATACTTATCCAGTAGTGACTCACTATGAAGGAGACAGGATATACCTGGTCCATATTCCTGATCCGTCTTCTTGCCAGAGGGAATATTCTCAATTTCTTCGTAAATTCCTTGGTACAAGCTGAGACTTGACCCTCTGTCACCAGTGCAAAGGTCTGTTGAAGAAAGGATAGACAGGTTAGCATTTGCAGCTGAACTCTCGCAGCAACACTGAGTTTATTTCTGAAGCAGCATTAGTGTGAAGCTCTGCTAGTTCATGCAAGGCAGAAGAAGAGAACACAGACACAACATTGGCTGATCAGTGAGGGCAGCGCCCGTGTAGAAAATGAAGTGGACACGCCATGATTAATCGTCATGTCTGATCATTTTGTGAAACTTCTTCTGTGAAACACAGAGGTTGTTGTGTGTTTGGTTTGGAAGCATATTGTCAGTTCTGTTCGAATTAGAAGCCATCACCTCAGATGCAAATATTCATTCGAAAACAAAAATCATCTCGTCATTCTGTATGAGGCAGTAAATGTCAGTGGGCATGGAAATTGCATCAGACATGGAAAAATGGTAAATATCTTTAATTTATGGAGGATAAATAGACAGGAAACCTCGACGACTGTGAAAAGGTTGCAAGTAAACATTCAGGATATAGGTGCCAGTCAAAAAATACTTAGATAACAGCAAATTTAACAGTATTTGAATGTTGAGGTGACTCAAAAGTATAATTGTCGTCATTCGTTGGAAATAATAGCATGAGGCAAATGAATTGAGAGCATCATTGACATTGAAAGCCGTAAACAAAGTGTAGACTTTTGATTGCTGCATATGAGCCAAAGTAAAAAGTGTAGAAAATGATGATTGCTCGTGTTGACCGTCATTGCCCTCTCGTGGAACATTGTTCCCAGGCAAATGTTTATCAATATTTTAATGGCCAGTCAAGGGAAATCATTTGTTTGATGACTGAAAGTAAATATAAAAAGGTGCTTAGTGCTCTCACTGATCTTAGTTTCCGGTAGCAGCAACCAGAAACACATTGACTGTTGAGGAAAACTAACCGATGAATAAGCAATTATAGGAAGTGGGCAGACCTCTCACTGAAATTCAAAGATGCATCGCTACAAATAACTACTTGTTCTGGAGTTTCGTCTTCGGGTTAATTATGGATAACTATTCATTCTTTACATTTCCTTCCCATTGATAATAATTTGGTACAACACCACGTTAAACGTTAAGTCTGTTTCTCTCCAGAGTTACTGAAGGATTTGATGAATATTAGATGCAATTTACATCTCCTTTTAGCTCCAAACAGTTCTTATTAAAGTATTGTATCCTTGTCTCAAATTTAAGTGTTGCATTTCAGTGGGTAAAGCCCATTGAAGAAACCAAATGGCCAGAAATGGCTTTGTACTCGTCCACATCTGGACCAACTGGTGGAAAAGTGCAAAACAATCTATGGCTCCAACACCTTAATGAACAAGAAAACTGACTAAGTGCCTACTCTTACGGTCAATGTGAGGCTCACCTTTCATTTGCAATTTTCTCCGCATTACCTTGAGTAGTGCGATCAAATCAAAGATTAACAGAACTCCCAACGTTAAGGAGACGACAACAGGAATGGAGGAAGATTCACGTTCCTGTCCTTAAAGAGATTATAGCGAATTTCACTGTAGTTAGAGGCTGCATTGTATAATTCCAAAGAATTCATTCATGAGAAAACACTGGCATTAGTTACAATTTCGTGAAAATGCCAGCAGCATTCATGCCATTAATCAGGAAACTAATGTTAACGCAAAATTAATAATAAGACCATTATAAATACCCGCAGGTCGAGGTGAAGCGGAAGTCTGCGTCAAACAGGATTCTGCGGAAGAAGTTGCACAAATATTCATGAAGATGAAATTTAATTCAGGAAGATAAATGGAAGTATTACTTTGCAATGTTAGAAATCACTGATCTGCGCCAGTCAGCGTCGTCCTCACCTGAACAGACCACACTGGCAATTTTATTGCGATTACACTCCTTTTGGGCTGGTGCTTGGAAGAGACAGTTGGACAGAGATGATTCACTTCCCTTGCATTTCACATCATTCTGCCAGATCACACGTTCACCGTGGGGGACGGCGATCTCTCCTCGGGCAGATAGGGCGAAACCACATCTCAGTTGTCTGCAGACAACATTGGCATCAGTTATATCCCAGAAGTCACCACACAATGTGCCCCAGCGTTCATCGCACATGATCTCCACTCTCCCTGAACAGTTGCTGCTGCCTCCATTCAGGCGCACGTTACTTAGCGAATCTGTGGCACAGAATGGATTATTATTGAAAGTCGCACAAATCAGAAATATCATTCTGAGAGAACGCACATTCAAGAAGACAAACCTGATTGTTGGTGGCAGGAAGTTGAACTGAGGAGCTGGTCCTTCATCGCATCGGTCTCTGTTAAGAGGAGAAACATGCTGACTCTACTAGAAATTTGTGCTTCAAATGACACCTGACCATTGAGAACGTTTGTAGAGTTACCTGAACAAACAACACCGGCATCTTCCGTGTGTTTACAGTTGTGTTGTCCCCACGGATCTCTCTGACATTGCCACAGGGTCGACTCGTCTGAAAGGCATTCTATCTCATCAAGCCAAATCGGCCCTGTTCCTGCTCCAAATACCTGAGCTTCATCTTCAATGGACTGGAGGGCACCGCAGTGCAACTGTTTACAAATCACTTCCGCATCGTGGTAATCCAGACTTTCCGAGCACACTGTCCCCCAGGTCTCATTGTAGAACACTTCCACTCTCCCCTCACAGCGATGTTTTCCATTCACCAGCCGCATCTCCTTGTGCTCTGTTCATACAGCAACAGATATCCAATTCATAGTTTGTTTATGTCTTTGGTGCATTGCTGTGACTGTCCTTTGACATTCAGCTCTGTTCTTCTAAATGTATATTCTACAGGAGATGCCTTGTTAGACGATTGGAAGAAGCTACAGACATAAAAAATAGAGGCAGCGCAGAAGATGCATCCCTCACGGAGTTTTAAAAGTCATGCAGCAAGGAACTATAAGAATCTTGAAAGGATTGAGAATGCGAATTTGCAGAGAGAAGAAACTGACAGCAGACAAATCGCCCGAGGTCAAAGTTGCTTATCAGATTTTCAGAAGAGTGGAAGAGGAATCTAGTGGCACTTGGACTGATGTTACGGATGTTTAATATTGGGAGAATCAATTCGGATTTGGTAACTATGAGACAATTGCAAATGTTCGAATGACAAACAGAGTTATGGAGTATGGTTACGTTTCATGAGGTTCACGAAAAAGACAAATGTATGGTAGTAAACGGGAAGTATGGGTGAACAAAGGGTGTTAATATTTTAATTCAACTAAGTCTCACGTGGTGAAATGTTGCTCACACACCTAGAAGACATACAGCTATCACCAACTGAGAATCAACCTGATACAGATCGGGCAGAATCATTGTAGCTTATACATACATGAACCACATTCCTGTGTACAAAACCAAAGATCATAAAAAGCACTTTCTTATGAGAAACCTAGTGTATATTTTGAGAAATATTTACTTCATCCGGTCTATGTAAAAATAAACGCAAATTTTGCCTTAGAAATTAGTTTGGCATGTTTTTGACAGAGAAATATATCCATGGAACTTTAATGTTGATTGAATGATATATCCGGTCGGTCTTGCAACGTGGTCATGATATAGGTCATTACATTCAATGGCTGCCTCTGCTCTACACACTCCCTAATTCACTATAAGGCAGCCCTAATGATGCCTATCTATGATATTGTTGGAGAATAACAACACTGAGAGTGGCCTCACCTGAACACACAATTCTCACATCCTCTTTATGAGAACAGTCGTCTTGTTGAGCCAATGGTGCTGACGGACATTCCCAGAGAAACGATTCATTCCCAGAACATTTCACATCTTTCAACCAAATTGGGCCTGAGGCCTGTCCATAGGATGAAGGAAGTGTCATATCCAGTGCATCTCCACAACCGAGTTGTTTGCAAACAACTTCAGCGTTTACCACATCCCAGGAGTCATCGCAAATCGATCCCCACGTTCCACTGTAGTAAATCTCAACACGACCAGCACAGGGGCTTTCACCGTCTGACAGCCTTAACTGGATATGTTCTGTTTGACAATAACACAGATGATTATACGTTCAAGACCCACTTCATTCATTGTTCAATCCAATGCATGTAAAGCGAGTTATACATTTTCCACGAAGTTTATTTCTATTCATTCATGTGATGAGGGTTTCGCTGGCTAGGCAGCATTTATTGCCCATCCCTAATTTCCCAGAGGGCAGTTGAAAGTCAACTGCACTGCTGTGGATCTGCAGTAGCATGTAGGCCAAACCAGGTCTGAATGGCAGTTTCCTTCCCGAAAGAACATTAGTGAACCACATGGGTTTTTCACAACAGTCATCATTAAATATTTTATTGAATTCAATTTCCATTATCTGCCCTGGCAGGAAATGAAGCGAGTCCTCAGAACATTATCTGGGTCTCTGAATTAACAGTCCAGCAATAATATCACTGCATCATTGCCTTCCCAAAATTAAAAGCTTGAAACAGAATATATGGTAAAATTGATAAATTAAATCATTCCATTTGGAAAGAATTCAAAGCAAATAAATATTTCAACAAATATTATTGCATCGATACCCCAACACCCTACTTGAAACATTGACTGTCATTTTTCTAACGCATAATATTATGTTAATCCGATATAAATCCATTCTTCCTCCAACATTTATAACTGAGACATACAACAGGATAAAACACTGCTGCACATTAACTGGAGTGACACCATTCCAAACTTCAAACAAAGCGGCTCAGAAATATTCACGTTGGGATGTCCAAAGACATGCTAAAGTACTAACTTTTCAGGAGAATACAAGGACAGATTGAAAGACAGGGAGTTCTCGGAGGGATTTATCGATGTTGTGTTTTGAGAAAATCGCATTACCAGCGTCTGTGTTGGAAGTGTTAAGTTCAGGATGGAGAATAGGCCAGACTTGCTGCAGATCAATCGAATCTACGTGTTCTGCATCCACAGGATGTTAAGTCCCTGTAAACAATGGAATTATTTAGCTGACTGGGAATGTAATAATTGGTACCCTAACTTGGAAATATTTGATTTTTTTAAAATAGTATGAACTTATCAGCCGTATTTGTTGGGATGAAATGAAGGGTAGCGAGTAATTGCCAAATTGGTAAGTGAAAATAGACTGAGATAGATCATTGAAAGAAAGGTTTTGGATGACTTCAAGTTACAAGACGTTGGCACGAAGGAAGGCAGTGGCAACGCAATAATTAGACCAGGCAGTAGGATGAATGCTTCAGTTCTACATCAATTGAATTAAGTGTGAAGGTTACAAATGTTAAAATGGTGCAAAATGGCCTCCTGGTCAAATGTAACACTCAGGTTGTGAAAAGGCTGTTTTAACTTTCGACAGTTTACAGGATGAGAGATTATCCTACGAAGCTGGAAATTGTTGTGATGGTAACCAAAGAGGATGTCCGTAACTTCCGAATTACCTACTTCTACAAAACTCATAGCCTGACTAGCAATATAACACGTATTAAACGCTGAAGAGGTAAGAGAAGGGTCGTTGAAGTTGAGCTAATGAGAGGGTGAACACATGAAAAATGTGATACTAAAGCTTAACATAATTTAAATGAAAGTCAGCACATTTATTGCAGAGAGTGGTAATAGTTGTTTGGGCAATTGCAGAGGGAGAAACATGGAAATCGCGGGGCAGTTTATTATTTGACGACAGCCATTTTAAATTGAATGCATCGAGCTGTAAGCACAGACAGCTTCAACCAAGAAAAAGAGGTTCAGAATATCGAATTGTTTGGGAAGAAACGAAACACCTCACTTTTCTAATCACAGTGCCCAACACATGGATTAGCCCGGTATCCTTTGGCATCACAACTGACCATCTATAATCCCTTACATTTTAGTAGAGTTTATGCCTCTCCCATCCACAAATGCAGTCAATTCCAGATTCCCAGAATCCATTGGGCGAAAACGTAATCCTTGCATCCCTCCTAAAACTCAACGCCTGACAATAGCTCTCTGCCACTTGGTCATTGATAGCTTAACCAAGCGGAAATGTTCTTTTCTGTCTACCTTACTGACGCCGCCATAATTTGACACATCTCAATCACGCCCGACTCCTAACTTTGCTCTGCTCCAAGGAAAACAGTCTCTGACATTCCAATCTTTCTTCACCATTAAAATGCTCCACTGCAAGAATAATCCTGGCAAGGCCACTCTCAAGTGCAACATGTCCCTCAATTAAGATGGGTTCCAGAGCTGCATTCACTGTGCTATCTTTGTTTGAAATTAATTTTAACACACTTTCAGCATGAACTCCATTTTCTTCTACTTCATGCCTGCGATAATAAACACAAGTATTCAATATTCCTTCTTTACCGTCTTTACTGGATGTCCATCTATTGTATAGAATTGGTGGGAATGCCCATCAAGTTCTGTCTGATACTGGCTGCTCCTCAGCCTTTTACAATTACTCACACCGTGCCTTCCCTTAGTTTTTCATACTTAAGTAAACCACCTTATATGGGTTCAATTGTATTTACTACTGAGTGCCAATGTGAACATCTGTCTACACCATTCTGTCATCTAAGGCTATTCTCCTCCCTATTCAGCAACTTGACAATTTAGGTTTCACTTTTGCTCAGTGATCAGTCATCGTGCATTCGTTTCTTAATCATTTGTGTATTTCAGTGGTTCCCTGTCCTGTCAAGCAACAAGCACTCAATGGAAATTTCAACTCAAACCAGATATTTCTCCCTGAGCTAACTGAAGTCACATTTTCCAGCATTGCTGAAGCTGAACACATAAATTTGTCACATGGCAATTTTGGCCTTGATGCATCGACATAAGTATTTTAGTTTCTTATCTTCAGGGCTTCCTCATCGTCCTCCAACTATGCCACCCACTATTGACACTCCATGTCTCATATGACATGAGTGTCGCTGTTTCCCATGCTCATCTTCTTAAAACACTGTTTTACACAAAGTCTATCTTCTTGCGTATCAGCTACGAAATACACTCTGCTCTTTTAGACTCTGCAGCATTGTACAAGATCTGACCATCCTCCAGAAACACGAAAATCTCTATAGATTGAATACAGGTCGTTGAAGCACACCATTCCTACCGAGCTATTTACCTTTCCCCATGTTGATCACTCTCTCTTTAACTCTGCCAGTTTTAGTTTAGGGTTATAAAATACTTATATCTTGTATCTTGTAAACAAACAAAACCTCAATTCTTCACACTCAACCATCAGGCCCACACCTGCCATTGTACCAGAGTTTAATAATTGTTCTGTGTGACACAGAAGAACAAGTGATGCACGTTCTCCACAGACAAATGTTTGGACTGATATTTTTGAGAAGGTTGAAATGCAAGGCTTCTTCTCACCTGAGCAGAAGACTCCTACACCACTGCTGTCAGTGACAGATGAGATCAATGGACTGGAGATCTTGCAGTCCTGGAGCTGCGATTCCTGTCCAAGACACTGGATACCATACACTCTCAGGCTTCCATCACTCTCCCCGTACTTGGAAGAGTTGTATGTTTCTAAGGCACACCCGCATCCCAGCTGTCTGCAGACAACGTGAGCCCCATTCAAATCCCACAGGGTGTGCTGTGGTCTTCCCCAGCTTCCATTGTAGTAAATTTCAATTCGGCCATCACAGCGGCTTCCCCCATTCACCAGTCTTGGCCACCAATTTTCATCTGCAACATGAAATGCATTTGGAACAACAGTTAACCTAAATAGAGACATTTAAGAGTTAACAATTAAAGGAAAATGCTTCATTTTTTTAAAAGTTATTAAGCATGGTTTATCTGATAGTTTCTTTTTGGAAAGTTTCATTCATCTATCATTTTTCTCTTCCAAGCATTTGGAACAAGTGGGGAACAGCGTGTGCAGCTAATAAGGAAAAATAGCACAATGAAGTGTTCTGTGAACAGCCCATGACAATTTTTGGGCAGTTGTCTGTTAGACGTCAGAATCAGGGAATTGAAATGCTTCCTGCTTATTTGCAATCCATCATACCTAATTGACAATGCATCGTCACATGCAATACCTGTGAGGATTTATTCAGTGCTCCCAAACTCATCGTTTCTGATGTTTTTGCTCTGATGCTAAAAACTCCCGATATGTTGTTGAAATGTCCGAGTATTTTTCTCCAAAAAGGATTCCCTCACCACAGTCTCACGAGAATGCATTGTTCTCTCATATTCCTCATCCCGCCCTGATTGACAAGCTGACAATCGTTCGCACCTTCCAATCTGAGATATTAGGTTTTGAAAGGTCTATCAATTTAGTGGTTAATTTAGTGGTGCTGCGTCAAACACATAACCCCATCAAAATAAAATGCTGCAAGTTTCCAATGACGTCATTTGGCAATGGTATCCTGCTCAAGTCGGAAAGAATTCTCAATAAGCTACTTCTCGCCAGACTGTCTTCACCTGCACGAGGAGAAGCAAGAACAAGTCTTTTCTCATCTTCCAGGGGCACTGCACAAGGCCCAATTGAAGGATTCCATGCCAAACTGTGGTTTTGGAGCACAGTTCTGAGAAAGTGTCTCTGGACTCGAAACACAGCTAGAGCTGCGAAGATTCTGTTGCAATATCTGTCCACACAAATTGGTGACCAACTAGCATGCAAATCTCTTCAATCCCCATGGAAATAGATCCCCCTCTTCCCTCCGGTGTTCAATGTCTGTAATCTTTTCTGGAATTGACATTGAGTTCCACAGCGTAATGGCATATTGTCACTCCCCGTTTGCCTTCAAACGTTGTTTTTTGTTCTATTGGTGAAGTTACATCAGCTGTAGAAATACTCGACTTTTCCTAGGTTAGGAGCTCAGATGCCCGAGTATGCATTAACTTTTTCTTTCAAAAGTGAGCATTGAAGAAGACCATGGTTGGGAGGGTGTGCTCCAGTTCCACGTTAATGTCTGCCACTCCTTCAGTAATGAAGAAGGGTCCAGACCCAAAACATCAGCTTTCCTTCTCCTCTGATGCTGCTTGGCCTGTTCGACCAGCTCTACACCTTGTTATCAATAGATTTTGAAAAGTGAGAAGTTCACTCAGTATAATTACTGTTGAGAGAATGTACGTTCGCTTTAAAATAAATCATGCCTTGATTACATAACAAGTTTTTTTAAAGTATTAATCATGTATGTAGTTTCCGTGGAGACATTTGTGACTGTTTTGAATTTCCTGGCTGGGATATTAAGGCTGCTGTCCCTTTCGACAGAGGTGACTAGTGGGCGATTTGACCTGATGGTGTCTACTCGTCATGTGAAGGGCAAGGAAAGAATGTTAGGAGATTCACGACAACTTCAGATTGTGAAGATAATTAGCTAACGCTGTTAGTAATCCATCAAGTCCACCGTTTCACACAATGGAACTATTCCAAGTGTGGGTGTAGCAGTCCGCTGCGACTAGATTGGCAAAAGTTGTCAATATTTACGTTATGAAGGAAACTTACTAAAACGTGGGTAATGAGTGAATGTATCCGTTTCAGATATTTCAGGTGTTTGCCATGTTGAAAGGCATTTTTTCCAATAAGATGCCGAACTTCTTGGCGACAATTTCCTGAGTACTGCATTAGTTGCTGCCTGTAATTGCAATTGGCCCAATGTCGTTATTTATTCTCCCATTGAACCCAAGCAGAATCCAGTTACGTGGCCGTAAACCTGTGTTCCCTGCAGTTTTGTTTGCTATGTTTTTTTTTTCATTTCCATCAACTAAATGATTTGGAAAAACATAAGAAGCTGAATTGTGTAAAATCGTTCCCAAATAGAAGCAGTTTAGTTGACTCCAACTTACATAACATCGTAAGCACATCAATTGCAAGCTGGGGTTTGAGATTTTCGGAGAATGGAGTATGGAATTCCCACTTTTGCATTACGATGTAGGGTAGATTTTCAAAATTATTTCATGGTACCTGACTTCGTTAAATTCAAACCATTAATTATGGTTTTAGGGCGTGCAAAACACTGCAGAACAGACATAAAAGTGGTAGAAGGAAATTAACGCAAAGAATTGACAATGAACAAGTTTTGGCAGCCTGCAAAAGGACTTGCAATATGTTTTTAGAGGCTTTCACTTCTTCATGGTTTGCACCTTGAATAAATATATTTGTCCAGATGGTCCTCGGGCTCCAAGAAATGAGATGCCAGATATTGACTGTAAACTTGGCAGAATGTTCAGCGATGCACATTAAATTTGTCACGAGAGTTAATTGGTGCAGAAGGAGAAACATTACGATTGTTGCTCAGGTGTATGTAAGTCGATAGAAAAGCGTTGTGTGCAGCATATACTTCACAAAGTGAAAGTATGGATGAACTGTACTCGAGTAGAAATATGGACAGACTTTTATTTTTCACAAGGTTGGATGAAGCTAGCTGTAGATCGTTCTGAAGCAATGAAGCTGAAGAAGACTGAGGTCTCTGAGAATATGACTAGCTTGAACAAGTGAGGAAAAGAAAATCCTGATCCCGTTAACTGGTCGGTGAAAGATTAAGGGGCACAATTTTTACAGTTTGGAGCAAAAGGTGTGCATATCAGAATGACAGTGAATCAGACAACTGATTGTATAAATACTGTTGTAAACAACGCAGTGACATTAAGGCAAGATAAAATCATACCGATACGAAAGGTAAAGGAACCAAAAACATTGTCCTTTGTATCTATTTCAGGGACAGAATATGAGTGGAGCATAAATGAACCCCATGATGATGCATGAGAGATGACGACCTACTGAGAACTGAAATCGTTGCTGAAGAATATATTGGAAAGAGAGATATTTAGTTAATTCAAACTGTTTGAAAACTTTGCTCAAAAATACAATTCTGGCAAGGAGTTTAAAAAGAAAGTGTTGGAGAGTTGTAAATTTAATTTCCCAAAGTTCACCTTCATGCATCTGTACTGAACAGTGCTTAATATTACTGTGAATGATTGACTTTGAAGTAATCAACATCATCAAATACATTGAGTGCAGACTGTTTTCAAACTTGATGAAATCTCATTTCCAAGACAAGTACAAACATTTCGAAGCATTTTAATTCCCAAAAAATTGTGAGTACAGTTTATTACTTTGAAATTTGCGCATGATGACATGAGAAACTTTAAGGATTAGGTTAGATTGGACACTGTCAAGCAACGTCAGGAATCCCAACGCCATCACGTTTGCAAATATTAAAGGGGTTTTTTCTTCATTTAGTTTGTACTCACGAGAACACATGAGGGTAACATTGTTGTGTCCACTGCAATCCTGATATTTGGAAGAAGACCGAGGGCACTTCTGCAGCTCAGTCTCATTCCCTGCGCATGCAAAGACCTCATTAGCCATGAGCACAGTACCACCACCAGAATGAGCAGAGCTTGTCACAGACACGGCCACTCCACAATGAAGCTGTGCACAGGCAACATGGGCGTTTTTCAAATTCCAGTCAAGACCACACACTGTTTTCCAGCTGTCACCAAACTGGATCTCCAATCTGCCGAAGCATTGGGAATTTCCAGGCTTGAACTTCGGAGCTCTGTGCTCTGGGGGAAAAGAACACTGAGTCACAAGAGATTGCAACAGTTGTAACGCACATTATTGACTGATGAACGTTCATATGATGACTGACAGAGTTATCATTTCCGGGCGTCGCACACTCCAACAATCTGTGTGTGATTGGTGCCCTGTCTACCGCATTTATGTTCACTCCCAAATTCTTGACCCCCAACTGGTCCCAGAGAAAGCTAGTTTCAGCCTGCAGATGAATGGCACACAGTGATTCTGCCAGCAAACAAATATTGAAACACTTTATTCATTGTAACAGTTCCAGTGGTGAAGATCTCTCAATGTGGCTTCAAATGAAATCACAATGGACATCTGTCCTGCCTCCTCAGAGGTGTGTAAAGGATAAATGTTACCCCTGCCATTACCTTCAAATATTCAACACATTACATAATGAAACCAAACAGTTCAGAGAATCTGTCATTTCGATGTGCATAATTATTTGGCATTCTTTGATTTCAGACAGCACCAGGTTGTGCTAAAACTACATAGAAACAGCAGTCAATCTTTACCTGAACAGATGACACCAGAATGATTGGCATACGGATTAGTGTAGTGACTCCATTCCGCTGATGGACAGTCCCGCAGAGCACGTTCGGTCCCGCTGCACCAAACTTTCCCAGTCACAATGGGCCCGGATCCTGGTCCAAAGTGAGATCCTCCCAGTGCAGAGACTGCAGTCCCACAGTCCAGCTCCCGACAAACAACTTGAGCATCAGGCAGGTCCCAGTAAATATCACCCACAGTCCCCCACAGCCCCTTGTAATGAATTTCCACCCGGCCAGCACAAGGACTGCCCCCATTCTCAAGTCTTAGACTCACAGTCTCTGTAAAACACAGGAGTAGCAACGAAGGTTCACAACATATAAACATGAAAACACCCACTACAGTATATATTCCCCAATCACCACGCAATGGCTGCGAGAGGATGGTACAAATGCACACTGCCACAATATCGCTCTCAAAACTGGCTGGAGAAGGTGATAAGGTAAGGGTCTTTTTTTTATAAAATGGTATCACTCGCAGAGAGCGAGGATCAGAGAAATGTATCCAAAAAAGTGATTACTCCAAATAGGCCAACGTGAGAAGAATATCTTTATTCATTCATGGGACGTTGGTGTCGCTGCCTCAGCTCGAGCGTATCACCCCGTCCCTGAATGATCTCTTGAGAAAGTGGGGATGAACTGTTTTCCTGGACTCCGTGACCATGTGACCATGATCTCACTGCTCATATCTGAATGAAATAATTTAAATGAGTTTCCGACAGCAGCACTGTGTTGTTAGCTGATCCTTCAATTTCCATCCATATATTGCCTCTCTCTCTGAGTACAGCTATGTAAGTAGGAGCTGATCCTTCTCTCTATCCTCCCCACGAACATTCATTCACTGTCTCACTATGTGAGAACAGCAATATGAGTCCAGGCTACCACTCACACTCAACTGTCCAGCAATCCAAAAAAATGGACCTTCAGGAGTATTGCGTTCCCCTTCAGTTATATGCAGACAGCTGGTTAGCACATAAACATTAAGGCATGCACATTAACATCACAACATGGTGTTTGAGCATATACAGCAGAATATATGGATTCTGTTCCATATAGTAATGGCGTGGAATTACCTGTTTTCTCGACCTGTGCGTTGACAAGTGTGCCTGAAATAGAGAAATGAGAATAAAGTGTCAGGAACCAGTGCAACACTGAGAAAATAATTCAACAGATACAAGTAAACTAGGGGTAAGAATCGTCGTTAATTCCCGTAATAAATGAATGAAGCTACTCCGCATCACATTATTTGTCATCTGATCCATGAATGTTGTCAGTTCAGTACAAAATAATATTAAATGAAACAAACCAATGTGTCTAACCATTTCACAACTGTTAGAGATTGCAATGTACTCAGTGAAATAACATTGTCACATGTATTCATTCACAGGAAGAGGACATCACTGGCTTAGCAGCATTTATTGCCCAGAGGGCAGTTAAGAATAAATCACGTTGCTGTGGGTCTGGATTCACACCTAGACCAGACCAGCAAGTAATGGCATCATCAATCCCTACAGTACCAGAATAAACCAGATGGGTTTCTCCTCACCAATTTATTTGCAGTCATCATTCGTCACATATTTTGAATTCAAGTGCAACAACCTGCCGCGGCAGAATTGAAACCCTGCCCCCCACAGCGTTATCTGGGTTTCCTGGATTATCAGCCCAGCAACATTACCACAGGGCATCTCCTCCAAGTAACTTGCAGGTTGCGTGCAAGAGATCCAGATCCAGAGTAAGTCTACTACTCTAACAGATCGACTAGCTTGTCCCAGGGCTTCCTTCTCTATTCCTTTTCTGTGACCTTGGGGGTCTATTTATGGAATACTCTTGCCCCTTAAAGATTAGGCATTCTCAGCATTTTCAATCATTCGCGTAACTCTGACTAAACATTCCTGGTCGCGAAGGTTGACAAACTAAACTCTTAAACTATTTTTTCAACAATTCTGAAAAAATTCCCTTTCTATGAAAATTTATTCTTCCATCTTTCTCCAGTCAAGCCTCCTTCCTAGTAAATCCAAAAAGTTTTGTTTTATTAAACTACCATCGAGAATTTCAAGATTTCTGTCTTTGGTTTGTGACAGGTGTCTCGTACAACACTGTGGACCCTTCACAAAAAGACCAAAACAAATAATACGCCAGGTTAAAGGAAAATACTTTGGAGGCTGGAAATCTGCAACAAATACAGAGAACACTGGAGAAACCCAGGAGGCCGAGCAGCACCTGTGGTGAGAGAAACAATGTTAATGCTGCCGATCTGGTCTGACACTTCATGGTGTGTTCTTCAGTTCTGAAGAATACTCACACCAGGCTCGAAATTTTACCTGTGCTTCTCTCTTTCCAGATGCTGCTAAACCTGCTGAGTTTTTCGAAAGCTCTCTATGTTTATTTCAGGTGTGACTCTGTTGGCTAAACTCGACAAAATTGAATGTTAATATGTTTAAATGAAACTCATTTCTTGGTTCATCAAATAGTTAATAAAACTGTTTATAACGTATTCAAATTCTAAAAATGTGATAGGTAGTTATCGAGCAAATTGAACAAAGTTGTTGTGTATGTCTCCTTTTT
Source organism: Stegostoma tigrinum (assembly GCF_030684315.1). NCBI lineage: Eukaryota > Metazoa > Chordata > Chondrichthyes > Orectolobiformes > Stegostomatidae > Stegostoma > Stegostoma tigrinum. The sequence goes on along the minus strand of NC_081396.1, from coordinate 15,209,260 downwards.
ATCTAATGGCACATATCTTAGACACACCAGAGATGGTCTGAAATTCAAAGGAATCGAAATAAACTCAACATGTTAGATATAAAGCTCACTTGCTACCAGTATAATTAGTTGCAATAAATGGGGTGTAAACGAATGGACCAAATATGCCAGCATTACTAACTGTAACATTTCAGTCTCGAAAGGTTGACTTAACTCCTGCATCACGCTTCATGAAAATAATTCACTTAATTGGAATTTTAGTACTTAACTAGCTAATACACATGGAACGATCATGGATAAATCCAAAAAGGATCCACACATCGGAAATTATCCTGACCATGAATATGTTTACTGCAGTAGGCAGGGATCATTTAAAACAATGAGAAGCAGGTTTCCAATACTGAGAAACTGAATGAAGTTATGGACTAAAAAACTGAACTGCGTGTATGTGCGTGTGTGTGTTATTTTAGATCTTTGTATATTTCCAGTGGAGGGTGAATGAGCAAGCAGTGTTCATATCTCACAGAATATTCAGTAAACAGGACTAAAGTTTGAAAAGATCTCGAAAACACAAGGTGAGGTGTTTGAAAATAAGTGCACACTCTTCAGATGGTACCACGCCGTAGTGTATTTCAGAATATGTGCTCTGGTACCTATCATTAAGCAACATTTGGTTGCAAGATGTAGATTTTCCATGAAATGCATCTTCTGACTCCCATAACATGCTCACTATGAATAATACACAATCCGGGTTTATCAAAGAAACACGATTTAAGTTGAACTGCAAGAAAAGTTTCAGCAGCTGAACGGTACCTGGGATGAAGAAACCAGAATGATTTATATCTAGTCCACTGTCTAAAAAGCTTATTGCATTCACGACGAATACTCAACCATGGAACTGACACCATCAAAGTTAACTGCAGTAATTCAGCGAAAGTCCTTCAGACAGCCTAACAAAATGGCATCCACACCACCAGCAAAGGTGCACAGAAACTGAAGTCTCTGCCACCTGATTGTCCTCATCCTGATTATATGGGCATTGTTGTACATTGACGGATGCTTGAACAAGATTCTGCAATTCTCTTCCTTAAGCATTGTGGATGTACCTATCCTCAATGAAATGCAGTGTTTCCTGAATTCAGATCACCACCACTAGTTTGAATTTTCAGTTATGCTAGCGAAACCGGATGTCCCCATGTTTTTGAACAAACAGAAAAAAAATTCACAGGATTAATCTCTTCATATTAATTGTCTGCTAAATCGTTCATTATTAAGAAGGAATTAAGGAAATGTTTCAGTCAGTATGGTTTTCAGAACCGTTACGATGTCAGCCAATATGTCCAGAAAAATATCAGTCCTGCATCAATATGTTTACACGAACCTTGAATGTGATAAGTGACTTAAAATCTATTCTTACATCACACCGCAGTCAAGCAACCCTTCCTACAATCCAATCGGAAAGCAAAATGTTTGTGTGAGTTCAGTCGATGGTAAATATAGGATTAACTTTTAGTTTGCAGGCACGGAGTTCGCTGTACAACCAGAAACCTATGCACACAAATTAAACAAAAAATCTGCCCTGCTGTTTAGATTCAGATAACTGAGATAATTATTATGTTGTAAGACGTTTTCTGGAATAAGATGCAAAGCATCCAAGTGAAAAGAAAGCAACCTGTAGTTTAAATACTGCTTAGAATATGCTATTGTCACGATGTCAATGTCAATATTAATTGTCCAATTGAGCCCACTGTTATCTTTCTGCAGAACCTAGATATGTTGCTCTAATCTTGTGCTTCCTTCTACTTCTTACTTTGCACTTCAACGGATCAAATTTATTGCAGAAAGTTGAGGAACTCAGTTGCACAAACTATTCAGAAAATTGGAAAAGCAGGGTTCTTTAAAGATTACATCACATAATATGGAAATCAATTACAAACTGCTTATTTCAGTTTTTTTTTCAAATGGGGCACACACATTTCCAAGTTTGCATTAAGATACAAAGTAACAGTTCAAAATTAGATCATGGTACGAGGCAGTAATGTGTTCAAATCAATAATTACAGCAGTGAAGAATTTTGGTAGAGCATTCAAAGGACAGCAGAACGGATAGTCAAGTGGCAAATGCAAACTCATGTAAAGGTGCTGGGGGGGAGACATTTTGGCAAGCTGGAAAATGACTTGTAAGATATATTTAAATGCTTTCATTTTTACACTAGTAGTGCTTTGAATAAGTGCACATTGACAAATTATCCCAACACTTCAAGAGCTCAGATGGGTGAAGTTGGCACAAAACTTGGCAGAATTAGCAGAAATACAACTGAAACATAAATTTGTAAATAGACTTAATTCGGGCAGAAGCAGAAATATTACGACCATAGTTGTCCAGTTCAATTTAAGTCAATAGAGAGTCATTGTGTACAACTGAGTTCGATGCAGTGGATGATTCAGGAAGGAGTCGTCTCGGTCACTACAACTGAGGAGTGGAGTGGAGAACAGCATGTATCAGTGAACTGTCCAACGGCATAGAACAGAGAGAGCTGCTGCGGGGTATTCTGTATATGTGTCTATGAGTCTGAATTGCAGACCCTGTGATTGGCTGGCACAGTGAATCAGTGGTTACATCTGCTGCCTACCAACTCCAGGCACCTGGGATCGATTCCACACTAGGATGACTGTTTGTGTGGAGTTTGTCCCTTCTCCCCATGTCTGTGTGGGTTTCATCTAGCTTCTCCAGTTACCTCCAACAGTCCAAAGATGTGCATAGTAGGTGGAATTGGCCAACCTACGATGTCCATGGTGCCAGGGATGTGTGCTTCTTGTGGATTACCCACGGGAAATGCACGGACAGTGTGGGATGCTCTTTGAAGAGTCGGTGTGGATTTGTTGGGCCAAATTCCCTGTTTCCATGCCGCAGGGATTCTACGAATCAAGTCCATCATACAATTCAAAAAGGATGTCATTGTCCTTGAGGAACACAAACAGGTTTGTATTTTCTATTTTTTTGAACCAGTTTGTATTGGAACAATAATTGTTGGCCTTGAAGTGACGGAGCTGGCGGAGATATAGTTATACAAGAATGTGACTTGCTCGAATGAGGCAGATGAGGAATAAAGTTTCTCCAGTTAGCTCATCGTTGGAGGCGTAATGTGTATAAATGTCAAGGTTTAGGGCATGAGGTGTGGTGTGCATTGGAATGATACAGAATCAGACAACTATTAACATGGACACAATTGTAAAATATACAGTGATTTTAAGGCAAGGTACATTCAAAACAATGTTAAATATCAGAGATCACCTCCAGACGCCATGATAATTTTGGAATATGGCAGTAGAGCAAGTGACCTCGGTGGCGCATGTCAGATGATGGCGTACTGTGAGCTGGAAATTCTTGCTGAAGAATTTGTTCAGAAGAGTGATGTTCAATTATTTTAATCAGACTGGAAACGTTGTTCAAAAATATTATCGGGAGCCTTGAAGTTAAAAGAAGTGTGACAGGCTTCCCAGTCAATTTAATATTCATTTAAATGTATCTGCATGAACTTCTTGCGGTTATCATTTTGGTCTCGGTAATAAAATAAGTTAAGTGCATACGTGTTACAAACTCAATGAAGTCTGTTATCTTCTCCGAAATAAGAGGAAACATTTTGAAACATCCCCATTTCCAATAATTGCATGTATATATTGTCACATTGCATTCAGTGCATGAGTAAACTGGAAGCTACAATGATTATTTGAGATTTGATACTCTTAGAGCAATGTCAGGAATGACAGTTCAATCACTTTTGCAAATATTAAAGCAAAATTTGTTCTTTTTTATGAAGACTGTACTCACCAGAACATCTCAGGGTGACATTGTTGTGTCCACTGCAATCCTGGTGAGTGTATGAAGACTGAGGGCACTTCTGCAGCTGAGTCTCATTGCCCACACATTCAAATGCCTCATTACCAATGAGCAGAGTACTGCCTCCAGAATGAGCAGAGATTGAAACAGTCATGACCACTCCACAATGAAGCTGTGCGCAGACCACATTGGCGTTTTTCAAGTCCCAGTCAAGACCACACACTGTTTTCCAGGTGTCACCGAACTGGACCTCCAGCCTGCCAGCGCATTGGGAATTTCCTGGGACCAACCTCGGAGCTCTGTGTTCTGAAAAAAAGGCACAGATTCATCAAAAATTGCAACAATTATAGCTCACATTATTAGCTGATGTATATTCATCTGATTACTGGAAGATTTGTCACATTCGTGGGTAAAATGTTCCATCAATTTGTGCAGGCTTGGTGCCCGGTCGACCCCATTTCTCTTCCCCACCAGATTCCCGACCGTCATCTCGTCCAAGAGAAAGCGACATTCAGCCTGCAGACAAATGGCACAGTTATTCTGACAGCCAACACAAGGCAGAGTTTTGTTGTTCATTGGGTTGTAAATGTGATACTTCCACCTTTCCAGCTCAATCAATATGGCTTCAGGCAAAATCAAAATGAATATCTGCCCTGCCTCTTCACTGAAGTGAAAACAGTAACAAGGACTTAACTCTGCCATTTCCTTCCTATATTCAACACATCAAATAACGATACCAAATAATCCAGTGATTCTATTATATGGTGTTCATAATTATTGGACATTTGTTGGTCTATTTTCATGTGCCTTTTTGGTGTCAGACAGCACCGGGTTGTGTTCCAACTACATTAAGACAGCAGTCGATTTTTACCTGAGCATATGACACCAGCATCATTGGCATGTGGAAAGGCGTAGTGACCCCATTTTGGTGAAAGACAGTCCCGCAGAGCATGCTCAGTCCCATTGCATAGAATGTCTCCGATCACAATGGGTCCGGATCCTGGCCCAAAGTGAGATCCGACCAGCACAGAGACCGCAGTCCCACACTTCAGCTCCCGACACACAACAGTAGCTTCCATCAGGTCCCAATTGTATTCATGCACAGTCCCCCACAGTCCTTTGTAATGAATCTCCACTCGGCCAGCGCAAGGACTGCCTCCATTCTCAAGTCTCAGTCTCACAGTCTCTGTAAAAGATAGGAATAAAAACGAACGATCATAATGGATAAATATGAAGACTTGTTTCACAACCAACATTCCCCGTTCACCGTGCAATGACTGTGAGGGGACGGTACAAATTCACTCTGCCGCAATATCACTCAGAAAACGGGCTGTGTCTGGGGAAAGTGGAAATGTCGTTTTATGAAGGGGCTCTCACTCACAGAGATAAATATTTCCGGAGCAACAATACTCTAACCGGGCAACATGGGAAAATTAGTATTATTCACTCAAGGGGCGTGCACTTCGCTACCTGGCACAGCCTTCATCGCCCCGTCCCTTGTTGACCCACTTGAGAAGGTGGTGGTGAGCTGGCTTCTTGAACCGCTGCCGTTCCTGTGCTGGAGGTGGATGCAGGAAGACTTTTGCGACCAAATTCTGACCAAGTAATATATTTCTAAGAGAGGATTACTGAATGGTTTAGATATTGAACTTGCAGCAGGTGGTTATCCTATGCATCTGCTGTCTTTGTCCTGTTAGTTGGAAGTGGTTGGATGTTTGGTAGGTACCGACTCAGGAGCTTTCTCTGAATTTCTGCAGCGCATCTTCTAGATGGCACACACCACTGGTACTGAGTGCCCTTGGTGGAAGACCTCTTTGTGGTGCCAATCTAAAGGGCTGGTTTGTCTTGAATGGTTTCGAGCTTCCTGAGTTATGTTGGAGCTGTAACAATTCAGGCAAGTGTTCAGAAAATGTTTCACATTCAGGAAAGCCAAGAGGAGCGGGCCAGGAATGGCCTGCTTTCCATCGTTCTCAGTACTGACTGGCGAGAAAACGGGAACAGCCCGACGTGAAAAAATAACAAAATGAAACACTGCATCCATCCAGCACAGCCAGAAATATTCTAGGATACGTAGTCATGTGATCACGACGTCACGACTTACTATTGAGTGAAATAATTTCAATGCATTTCTGACAGCAGCACTGTGTGTTTTGCTTATATTTCCAACACTCCTCTCCAGGAACCCTCATTCGCTCACTCACAGTCTGAGGATGGTAGTTGATCCCTCCCTCTCTCCTTTTCAGGAAGCCTCATTGATTATCTTGCTTCCTAGGAACAGTAGTGTGAATGGGAGATTGCTGCTCACACTCTCATCTCCAGGAATCCTGCAAATACAGACCTTCTGGAGTACTGCATCTGCCTTCAGTTATGTGCAGTCAAACGGTTAACATATGAACATTAAAGCATACACATTTTCGCCACAACTTCGTTTAAGAACAGAAGAATATAGGGATTCTACTCCATATGGTAATGGATGCAATTACCTGTGCTCTCGGCCTCAGTGTTGACGAGGCTACCTGAAATAGAGGCATAAGATTGAAGTGTCAGAAATCAATGCAGCACCTCGAAATAAATTCAACATATACAAATAAACTAGAGTAAGAATTGTCACTACTTTGCGAAAGAAATGACATCTAGAAATGTGAACTCATTTTCAATCAATGCATATCAAACAAGAAATGTACTTTCTGCTGCAAACAAATGTGGACTTATTTTTTTCCTAAATTTAACTGAATTGCTTTCACACAGAAGGACACGCTGACAAACCAAAGTACTGGACCCTTAGTGAGCTTCTTTATGATTCTTGTGTTAGGAGTGTGAAGGTTTCAGACCAGTATTCATTGTTCTGCTCAGTCCTCCACTGCCGACTTACTGCAGATCATTATGATCCCTGTTGAGAGCAGTAATATGTTTCAGTGCGGCCGAAGTATGTCCGCCCTTTAAAACATTGTAGGAGTTTAAGATGTTTGCTCAATCTACAATGATGAAATAAGCAACGATTCACAGCAAATTGGCAATTTGAACATTAGATGTTATCCTGCTCCCCTGGCTACTTGGCAACAATAAGCGTCACTCATTACAATATCTAACCGGAATTCTCAATTTCCCCAACTCCAGGACATGCGGCTTTACCATGATTCAAAAGGGATAGTTTACTGTGTAAGTGTCAAAAAAAAGCATTCTAATGCTCCAAACAAATGTAGGACATCAATCGGTCGAAGGTGCCTGTGCTACCTCTTTGAAAACACTGCTCAATTCTTTCCATTTCCTTTGCTAATTGCCCTCAAAATGTCTCTGAGTATGTGTTACCCACGTCCAACTGCACTGGGAACGGGAAAGTGAGAAACGCTTTATATTTTCTCAGGTTTCCAAGGAATTCTGAGCTTGCCCTGCGAATGTTGCTTATTTAAAATAAATTGTACACCTATCCCAAATGATGAAGGAATCAGAACATTTGTTCAGTTTAAATTCAGTTGGAAATTCTCCAATTGTGTGACAAACTTTGATGATTTTTAATTTCCAGTGAATTCTCTCCTACCTAACTTTTAAATAATGTAGAAACATAGAATTGGTTGTTTTGAATCTCAGAATAAAGGTATTTCGATCCTCACACATTATGCCAAGACGAACCGTGTGTCAGATCTGCTCACAGAAGGTCTGTCAGTGCTCGCCTGAGATTCATTCAGCCCTCGCTGTGCAGATTTTCTTTTTTTTAATTCCTTTCATTCATTCACAGTTTGAGGGCATTGCTGGAGCGCCAGCATTTATTGTCAACCACTAATTGCTCAGGGGAAAGTTCATGGTAAATCACTTTTCTGTGGGTCTGGAGTCATATGTAGGCCAGACAGGGCAGGGATGTCAGATTGTTAGGAAAAGAAGGCATAGAGGGAGCAGATTTAGGACTGAACTGAAAAGGAAATTCTTCACCCAGAGGGTTGTTAACCTGTGGAATTCCTTGCCCAGTGAAGTAGTTGACACTACTTCAGTAAACGTTTTTAAAGCTAAGGTAGATATTTATTGAACTATAAAGGAATGAAGGGATACGGTGAGAGCGCGGGTAAGAGGATATCAGTCCACAAAAAGATCAGCCATGATTTTATTGAATGGCGGAGCGGGGTCGAAGGGCCGGACGGCCTAGTCCTGCTCCTAGTCCTTATTTCCTTACTTGAAGGAAATGAATGAACCGGATCGGGTTTTGTTTTCTATCATTCGTGACAGGGTTCACGGTCATCATTGGACTGTTAAGTCCAGAGGTTTATTGAATTCAAATTCCACCATCTGCCATGACAGGTCGGTCTCTGGTTTGACAGACCCGTGATAATAACACTCGACAATCCTGCACATCGCCTGCACATCTCTTATAATCTGCATTCAACGACCTGACTCAGCGTTTACCTCTTTATGGTGTGTGGGTAACGTCCTTTCAATTCATTTCTGAATATTTATTGCTCGTCTTTTTGTTTTTGTTTTGCTCGATGTAGTTAGTCGTGTGAAATGAACAACAAAAATATGAAACAATGACCTGCTGCCTAGCGCAAGCACTGCGATATTGTCTTTCTTCATCCAAGAAAATTTCAGCCTTTCCTCTTTGTCAGCCTTGACTTTATCACTTCATTAAACCACCCACCACATCGTCCGTCCTCCCATCTCCTGCTGAATAATTAATCACAGTTGCGAGAATTAAAACTATTTTTCCTACACTGTTATGTACATTCCAAGATAGTTAAAATTACAAGGGCTCTGCTTGTTTAGTGGAAAGAAATGAATAAGAACGATGTAAAGTACTTTTTGAACCTTTATGTACAAAACTGCACAAGAATGGCCTTTGATCTCAATGTGTTATTTTTGATGTTTCTCACTGACTGGACAGTTTATTAAAGAAATAAACCACATCAGATCAGTGGCATTGCTTTTATCACACTAACTGACACAACACCGTTACAAAATAAGATTATTCAAAACATTTTGTTTGCGACTCTAGACTGGATATTATTACAGAATAGTTCTGGCTGCTTAACAACATGCATGCGCATTTGAACAATTAAATTTACTGCCACACATGATAATTCGATTGCAACTTTGCAGAGGGCATAACTTTCAAAGTGCAATGAGCTGAGAATCGGTATAATTGAGTTCAACATATTTCACTCTGAAGTACTCTATTCTCACTCTGATAGCTGCCTACTTTCAGCTGAACCGACGGAATGAGCAAGATGGCAAATTCATTTCCATTGATCATCAGCTACACATAGGCATCAAGAACGTTTTTCAAAATTTATAATGTTTATTTAGGTTTAAAAACATAATCACAATTTGACTGTAATCCCTGTAATTTACTTTAATATTGCATCCTCACAGTATAAGCACAATATATACACGACGGTGATTGAGAAAGAAGCATGTATACTTCAATGAACATTGAGTGAACAGGAATAGTGTTTGAAAAGAGGTTGAGAAACCGCAGTTAAAGCCAAGTTAAACATGCATACGTAAATTCACACTGTTAATGTCCTGCCATGACACACTGATTATCAGAATCTGAACTGTTATGTCTATCTTTCAGCTACAAGTGGAGGATAACTGCTGTTAATTCACCTTCTGGCTTACAAACGATGTTCACTCTCAACTATACACAGTGCGGGTTTAACAAGGAACTACGAGTTTATTTGTCCCTTTGAACTGCAGCAAACATTTCAGCAGCTGGATAGAACCTGCGGCAAAGAAACAGGCTTGATTTACATGCTTGTCTTTCGCACAAAATTCAATGCAATGACGACCAGTGCTCAAACATGGAAATGGCACAACAAAGTTGACAGCGACGACTCAATTTGTGTCCTTCAGACAACCTAAAAAAAAAACGGTAACCACACCACCTGCAAAGGTGCACAACAATATGCAAACTCCGGCATCAACATGCCCCCATTCTGATTAGAATGATGTTGATGTTCATTGACTGCTGCCTGAAAACGATTCTGTACATCTCTTCCTCAAATATTGTGGATGTACCTAGCCTCAAAGAAAGGCAGTGATTCACGGATTCAGATCACTGCAACGAGTTTGGATTTTCTTCTGAAGCCAGATATCCCCACATTTTTAACAAACAAAATAGAATCTCAGAAATAATCTCCTCATATTAATTGCCTCGTAACAAATTGTCTCCTCATCATTATGACAACTTTTCAGTCAAGATATTTCAGTAATATGGTTTTCAGAACCCCTGTAGTATTAGCCAATGTCTCTCGAAACTGATCAGTTCTGCATTGGGTCCAGATCCAGAAGAGCCGTGATCCGAAACATTTTCTATCCTGATCCTCTGATGCTGCCTGGCCTGCTGTGTTACTCCAGTTCCGCACTGCATTATCACTGACTCCAGCATCGGCAGAGTTTACTATCTCTCAGTTCTACATCAGTACGTTTATACAAATTGTGAACGCAGAACAAGTGGTTGAAAACAACAGCTATATTCTTATATCACACTGCTGTCAAGCAACCAAATGCTCTCAGTATAATCTGAGAGAAATGGCTGTGTTTGTGTAAGTTCAATTGATGGGAAACACAGTACTGATTCACGTTTTACAGACACGAATATCTCAGAATCCTCTGCAGCCAAATGTAGCAAAAAATGTGCCCAGCTGTTTACATTTTGTTAACTAGTTAAAAAAAATGTTTTCTTGTTTGCTCACCTTAAGTGATAACACAACTGTTGAAAAAAAAAACTCACGGCAAGACATGGCGTGTAAACTGTGTTGGTATTTCCATTCAAATCATCTCTTACACTGCGTTTGGCACAACTCTCACCAGAGAATGGGAAATTTGTTTGAAATGAATATAAATTTTCATTGCGCAAATCCTGCCAGCAAAATGATATCATTTGCAGCCCAGCCACGGTATGCAGCAGTTTTGCACTGACACAAAAAAAACAATTGTTCAAACACATTGCCGGCCAAATAAAGATAAATTCAACACTGAAGGAACAGCGCAGTACTAAGAACAATTTACATGCTCAAGAGTGTGTCCATGAAACCCGGCGGGAAAAGGAGAGGGCAAAAACTGTCAGATTGATCCGTGATCAGCCTGTCCAAAAATATTCGCAGGATATCTCATCACCAGGAGTTTTCAAAAGGCGTGCAGGCATCGTTTGGCTGGCGCTGGGTAAATCAGTACCTGTCAGATCCTTCATGGATGTCTGGGCTCTGTGCGCAGATTCACATTGCCCTGGAAGAAGCTGCATGGCTTTGGGTTGGGGTGTGTATGTTCATGGTAGAGAGTGTTTTACATATTCCTTCTGGAATGCGCTTTGCAAATGATGTCTGAGGAAAGATGTAGTGATATTGCTCCAAATAGCTCAGTGACGCATGACAGTTCTCTGTAGTCTGCACCCAGGACACACACTGATGCAAATGGCGACTCAGCCTGGAGGACCATCAACTCAGTGGATGACTCCCTTTGATCTTCCCGAAATTTGTTGGTCTTCCAGAAGAGGGAGTTGACGCGGGCCGAGTATTACAGACTATTCCAAGTCCCAGATGTTCTGCACAGGGAGGCTCGAAAGCTTGGGGCAGCTGCAGCCAAGGCGCAGGGGGACAAACTATTGTCTGAGGTCTTTTCTGCCAAAGTTATATGAGGGTCCCTTCAGGACTTGGACCTGCCTGATTGCGTCAAATGATTGTTAATTAAATCTTGTAAATGTAAGAGTATAGCTGGATGAACGCATGTCTTTGGTTTGTTTGCTAGTTAGAGTCAAACTCTTTTCTTTTTCCTTCACATGCTACGGTACAACAAACTGCCTCAGTGACTGTGTCCGCCTACAGCTACTGTTTCAACAAAGTGCATTTTTGAAAAGAAGAGAAAAAAGTCTTTTGGAAGTTATGAAGTCTAAATCACTCTCACATAAACGGATTGAGAAAGTGGAAAAGAATATAATTTTCATTCCTCGTCATGTCCATATTTTCCCTGGCACAGACTGATCATTATGTTATTCTGAATTATCTCGAAGCAATGATTGGCCTATTAATATTTAAGAGAATGTGTTCAAATGGACCATAACTCACAGTTCAGGAGCTGCAGAAGAAGCGCCTTCAGGAGTGTTGCAAACATCTTCCCATCTGCTGGTATCAGGTGATATCTGAACATTAGTTGAGCTTTGTTTCAGAGATACTGAGCAGCAGTTAACGTATCGAATGGCTCCTTGATTTCGATCAGAATTAATTCCTTGACCACAGTTTGTACAGAGGCCCTTGTTTCTTTCCAACAACCAATGGTATTTGATGTGTACACACTGTGAAATTAAGTCTTGTCTTCTAAACCAATGAGAAGTGATGTGACCATTAATGGGCAAAATGAAACCAGGGTTCTTGAGTGAGTAAATTACGTTTTCGATGGTGACTTGTGAGCGACCCCCCCCCCACCCCCGCCGAATGTATATGATAGATTCATGTAACCACAGGATGTTATTGCCCTCAGACTTGAACAACAAAGAACAACTAAAATCACATTACAGGAACAGGCCCTTCAGCCCTCCAAGCCTGCACTGACATGATGTGCATCACAACACAAACCCCCTCCGATTCCAGGTCCATATCCCTCCATTCACATCCTTTCCATGTACTTGTCAAGGTGCTCTTTAAAAGTCATTTTTGTATCAGCTTCCATTTCCTCCCAGGCGGTGAGTTCCAGGCACACACCACCTTCTGTGTAAACATCGTGCCTTGTACATTTGTACATGACGTTTAAACATTGCCCCTCTCACCTTAAACCGATGGCCCCTGATAACGTAATCTTCCACCCTGGGAAAAAGCTTCTGATGGTCTAGTCTATCCATGCCCTTCATAATCCTTTAGACCTCTATCAGGGATTATTCAACCATCGTTCCAGTCAAAACAACCCAAGATTCTCTAAACTGTCCTCACAGCTAATGCCCTCCATACCACGCAACATCCTGGTATATCTTTTCTTAACCCTCTCCAAAGCCACCATATCCTTTGGGTAGTGTGGCAAACAAAAGTGAACATAATATTCAAAATGTGGCCTCACTAAGGTTCCAGAAGAAAGCAATATTACCTGCCAACTATTAAAATCAATGCCCCGGTCGATGAAGGAAAACATGCCATGTGCCTTGTTGACTATCTTTTCCTCATGCATTGCCACTTTCAGTGACCTGTGTACCTGCACACTCAGATACTTCTGCCTCCCAGCACTATGAGGCTTTCTGCAATTTACTGTGTGTTGCCCATCTGAATTAAAGATTCAAACGTGCATCAACTCTTCTTTTTCAATTAAACTCCACCTGCCGTGTCTATTTATATCCTACTGTATCCTTTGATGGCCCTCATTGCTATCCACAATTCCAACAACCATTGTGTCATCGGAAAACTTACTAGTCAGACCATTTACGTTCTCCTCCGAATCATTTATATATATTACAAACAGGAAACGTGTCAACACTGATCCCTGAGGAACACCCCAAGCCATGGCCCTCCATTCAAGAACACACCCTCCCACTGCTCCCCTCTGCTTTCTATGAACGATTCAGTTTTTCTTTTTAATCCATCTTGCAACCTCTGACCCCGTGCGACATTACCTTCTCTATCATCCTGCCATGAAGGACCTTGTCAAAGGCCTTACAGAAGTTCTTGTAGATGACATCCACTGCCCTACCCTCATTGGACAGCTTCGTCACTTTCTCAAAAAAACTCACGCAAGTTAGTAAAACACCACCTCCCCTTCAAAAAACCATGTTGCCTCTCGTTAATATGCCCATTGGTTTCCAAGTGGGAGTAAATCCTGTCTCGACAAACCGTCTGTAATAATTCCCCTACCATGGACATCAGGTTCACTTGCCTGTAATAAACTGATTATACTTTCCAACTTTCGTAAACAAAGGAACAACATTGGCTTTTCTCCAATCCTCTGGGATGTCCCTTGTCGGCAGTAAGGATGCAAAGTTTTCCCTCAAGGTCCCTCCCTTGCTTCTCTCAGTATTCTGAGTTATATCTCATCAGGACCTAGGTGCTGGTCAACTTTAATGTTTTTCAAGACCCCCAATACTCCTCCCTTTTGCTCTCAACATGACCAAACTATCTAAATCTCCTTCTCCAGACTCATCATCCACCAAGGCCTTCTCTATAGTGAATACTGAAGCAAAATACTCATTAAATACCTCGCCATTTCCTATGACTTCACACAGAAAATTCTTTCCCGGTCCTTGGGCAGGGCAGCCTTTTTACCCTCTTACACTTTATATATGTCTAAAAAGCCTTGGGATTTTCCTTAATCCTGTTGGCCAATGACTTTTCATGATTCCGTTTCGCTCTCCTCACTCTTCTCTTCAGTTTCTTTCGACTTCCCCTGCTTTCCACCATTTTTTCGTGTGTTCCCAGCCTCCTAGCCTTGATAACTGTTTCCTTTTACATTTTGATTTGGCTCACAATTTCTCTCATTATCCAAGGTTCCCAAAACGTGTCATACATATCATTTATCCTGAAAGGAAAGTAACAGTCCTTAGCTCTGAACAACCTACACTTGAATGCCTCCCACATACCATATGTTCATTTGTCCTCAAACATCTGCTTCCAATATACATTCTTCAGCCCTTGTCTAATCTTGTCATAATTCGCCTTTGCCGAATTTAGAGCTGTTACCTGACAACCACATCGATCTTTCTCTGTCAGTACTTTAAAGATTACTGAACTGTGATCACTGTTCCCCGACTGAGACGTCGAGCTATGTGGCAAGGCTTATTCCCCATTATTAGCCCAGTATGGGGCATCTCCTAGTTGGACTATCTACGTACTATTTCAAGTAGCTGTTCTGGATTTTCCTTGCAGACTCTTCCCCATACGACCCACAAATTCTAAGTGTGCACCAGTCAATACATCGGAAGTTAAAATCACTTAACCCTGTTACTTTTACATCTTGCGATTATTTACCTACATATCTGTTATTCTATCTCCCACTGACTGTTGGGTAACCTATAGTGAAGCCCAAAAATTGTCTTTGAATTCTTCTTGTTCCTAAGCTCTGCCTATATTTCCTCTCTGTGTGAGCCTTCCGAGGTGTCCTCCTGCAGTACAGCTCTGATATTGTCCTCAATAAGGAGTAAAACTCCCCCAACGCTTAAATATACCCCTCTATCCCACTTGAAACATCTGTATCCTGGAAAGTGAAGCTGTCAATCTTATCCCCCCACCCCCTTAACCGGATCTCTATTATAGCAGCAACATTAGAGTTCCAAGCACCAAGGGCAGACGGAAAAACAACTTCCCAATTTCTGATTCTGTATTTTACACTCTTGAGGTCTCAAAATGGTGTCCAATAACTTCTGAACAATTCTCTATTCATCCTTTGAATTACACTTCACCTCCTTCCTCCTTTTCGGATTTGGGTCTGTCTGCATTGGTCACAATCATGCAGGCCATTTTGACCTAATTGCCCAAACAATTAACATCCATTCTGCATCCTGAATCTTTCCTTTATTACAACTTAAAGTCCCTTTGTCTTTTGCTTCGGGCATACTCACCATCTGTTTCACTCGCTACTCCTCCCCAACAGATCCAAAGTGTAAAAACTACCATGAACCCAAACACTCTTATTGAAATCCAATCATCAACTCTTTTTCTCTCCAGAGATCCCGCCAGAGTTATATACTTCCTCTATTGCTTGTCTTTTTTATTTTAATTTTAGCTTTCATTAATTCTTAAGATGTCCGTTCTTCACCTTGCATTCCAAATGAACTAAAACAGATATCCAAAAATCTGATTTTATCAATATTTTAGACAGTGATTTTCACCAATCTATCGCTCCCTGGACGAACTGATTCTTGTAATGTTCCCTTTCAATACTTGACCAATCATGATCATTTGGCAGAATTTGTTTTCCAATTAAACTTCGAGAGAAAATGGTTCTTTTTCCTCTTCATCTGTGACACCGGGTCAAATTTGAAATAACTTCGATTTTGCTCCAAAACAGTAAAGTTCAAAATAACTGCAATCTATCAAATGCATGATGAGTTTGGTTTCCCATAGCATCTGGTTGATAAACTTTGTGTGTAAAACCTCCAGTGTTTGCAATCATATTGCCCATTGTATTCCATCTATATTATATGTAAATGAAACTAAAAGTTCAACAATCCCTGGGCCCTGATAAATTGCATTTACCGTCACTAGAAGAGGTGGCAAATAAATTCAATGAATGCTTTGGTCTGTTATATTTTGAAAGTTTGCATATTCTAAGAAAATCTGGCGTATTGAAAATGAAAATTTTGACCTAATTGTTTTAAAATTCAGAAAAAAAGAATCGGGGATGCGCAGACGTCAAATTACTTATAGGTTCAGGGTCAAAACTGGAAGTTGCTGGAAAAGCTTAGCAGGTCGGCCTGCATCTGTGAATTTAAAAATCATGGTTAATGTTTCATTTTGGGCGGATCTTCTTCACAGATCCTGTAAGACCGACTGACTTTTACAGCAAATCCTGTTTTTGAACATGATCTACAGCACCTGCAGTTCTTTCGAATTTTATCCAGTATTATGGTAATGCTCATGTCCACTACGCATAATGTGATAACAAGCAAATTGAAAGGTATCGACGGAGATCAGACAAAGATAGAGTGGATTTATGGGAGATAAGCCATGTTTGAAAAACTGCACAATTATTTAGGAGATAACTATTTTATTAAATGTAGTTACAATGGTCTACGTGGCGTTAATTGATTTTAGAGTGCTTTTGATAAAATCCCACATAACAGGTTGGCGTACATAATTAGAGATCACACGAATACAGGTAATTTACTGACAAGGACTGGGAATTAGTTCACGGACAAGAAATTGCCATTTTGTTTCCAAAGGTATTAGGTTGGGCGCAAGAGAAATCAGCTGTTGAGCCTCACCTATTCACAATATAAATCAATGATTTTGTATGAGGAAATCAGATGTGATATTGCCAATTTTGATTATGAGGGCCATGCAAAGAGGCTTCAAGGCATTCTACACAAGTTGAGTCAGTGAGCAAGTTTTAAGAAGATGAAGTCTAATTTGTATTCATGTGAAGTTAGCGTCATTGGAGGGAAGCTAGATAATAGAATATCATAGTGGCCCTAAAATAATGAAATATTAGGAAGTGGTGAGGTACAGCCATATGGGTGACTCTGCACAACTGGAAACTGAAGTCAAGGAAACAAGTATGAGATGGAAAAGTGAGTGGTAAATTTGCCTTATTTGAACAAGAACATCCCTATTAGATTCCTGACAGTGTGGAAACAGACCCTTGGCCCAACAAGTTGGCACTGGCTCTTGGGGCATTCCATCCCCTATGACCCACACATCCCTGACTCTTATACGCAAGTTAGCATGGCTGATGCCCTGAGCCTGCACATCTTTGGACTGTGGTGGGGAAACCCATGCAGACATGGGGAGAACATACAAACTCCACACAGACAGTTGCCTGAGATGGGAACTGAACCCAGGTCCCTGGGGCTGTCAGGCTGCAGTGCTAACCACTGAGCCAACGTGCCGTCCTGGCTAGATCACCACTTTTTACAGTACTTCTTCAGGACTCTGCTAAAATCACAGCTGAAGTATTCTGTGCACTTTTGATGACTTTGTATGAGATGAAGTTCTTTGTTATAGGATGTTTGCAGTGACAGGTAAGCAGACTGATAGTTTAAATAGCAGATGTGAGGAGCCATCAGATTGTCTGGATCTAAGTACATTTTTTCAGTATAAAGACAGATGATCTCATTGAAAAGTAGATTTATGATAGGGCTGGGCATGCAGGTGAAGGTTGAATGTTCCACGTCGTTTAGCGTATCCAGGAAACAAAAAGAGTTACAGTCTTGGGATGCAAGGTACGTTATTTCGGCTGAAATGACGGCAGATTTATTATCTCACATGACCATGAACCTCTGGAATTCTCAAGCACAGATGACAGCCCTTCAAAACATTCAATGAGAGAAGCATACATTTCTTTTCACGAAACTGTGTCAATGTAATCTCTGGAAGTTTAAAGTAAAATGGAAAATCCCTGGCGATCTTTGGGCTTCTCTCCTTTTTAGACAGAGAGAGAGAGACATTGACTGGGGGTGAGTTTAACTGGAGGATAATAACTCGTCCAGCCAGTGCTTGGTTTGAGGAGGCAGAGACCACATGGTCTTCCCAGCAGATGTAAGAAACAGTTATCTGCATTGGCTGACTGTTCAGTTTGCGATGCAGATTCATGCCAGCAAGTATTTTAAAATGTTGTTGATACATCGGTCATTGAGTCAGACACAATCTTTCGAAACAGGCTGTTTGCTCCACCGTGTCTATGTTGACCAAAAAAAACCTAACTGCACTAATCTTATTTACATTATCTTGATCTATGTTCGACTATTCTCTGACATGTTCGAAATTATCCACATGTTTTCTTAACTGTTTTGAGGGTATCTGCCTCCATCAACACCTCAGGTAACACAAACCATATTTCTCCCATTACGTACCTCAAAGTTGCCACCCAGGTGGGTAAGGTTGTTAAGAAAGCATATGGTGTTTTGGCTTTCATTAACAGCGGGATCGAGTTTAAGAGCCGCGAGGTTATGCTGCAGCTCTACAAAACCCTGGTGAGACCACACTTGGAATATTGTGTCCAGTTCTGGTCGCCCTATTATAGGAAAGATGTGGAGACTTTGGAGAGGGTGCAAAGGAGGTTTACCAGGATGCTGCCTGGACTGGATGGCTTGTCTTATGAGGAGAGGTAGACTGAGCTCGGACGTTTCTCTCTGGAGTGAAGGAGGAAGAGAGGTAACCTGATCGAGGTGTACAAGGTAATGAGAGGCATGGACAGAGTCGATAGCCAGAGACTTTTCCCCAGGGCAGGATTGACTGCCACGATGGGGTCATAGTTTTAAGGTGTTCGGAGGAAGGTATAAAGGAGACATCAGAGGGAGGTTCTTCACCCAGAGAGTTGTGGGCGCATAGAATAGTTTACCAGGGGTAGTCGTGGAAGCAGAGTCACTAGTGACATTTAAGCGACTGCTGGACATGCACATGGGCAGCAGTGAATTGAGGGGAATGTAGGTTAGGTTGTTTTATTTTTGGATTAGGATTATTCCACGGCACAACATCGTGGGCCGAAGGGCCTGTATTGTGCTGTACTTTTCTATGTTCTATGTTCTATGAAAGGCAAATGGCATCAGATCTCCTTTCAAGCATTGGCACCACACGTTACTTTTGTGCTGGCTTGTCTTAGGCATGACAGACATGACTACCAGATTCTCACAGTCTGCCCTGTCTCTTCCTTTCGTAATTGTGTACACCTCAATCAGATCCATTGTGAGCCTTCTCTGCTCAAGAAAAGGAAATCCTGCTGATCCATTTTAACATAATCACTGAGAAACTTCATTTCAGGCAAATCCTAATAGGCTTGACCTGCACCCCGTTCACAGCACTCGCGTCCTCCTGATCATGTGGCAACTAGAAATGTACACAGAATTTCGTCTGTGACCTAAACAATGTTTTGTATATTAATAACAATTATTCACTGTTTCTATGTTCTACATTCCAGCTAATGAAGGCACACTTCCCACATGCCTTCTTTACCAGAATTTCTACCAATGCTAACACCTTCAAGGGTATAAGCACTATACAATTTTTGTTCACCAGCACTCGCTGGAGACCAAGTTTATTTATACAGCCTTCCCGATTAGACGACAGAAAATGAATAACCATTCATTTGTCTGGATTAAAATCCATCTGCCAACGCTCTGCCCAATTTACCAGCCTTTTGCCATCAGAGTGTAGCCTCAGACCATTCCCCTCAATAACAAAAACATGAACAATTTTCATGAATACTGAAAATCAGCTCCTTATACCTTCCGCATTCATATCTGAACGGTAGTGCGTCATACAGCACGGAAACATACCCTTCTGTACCCTTATGGCCATGCGGACCATAATCCAAAACTAATCTTGTCCCAACTACCAGCTCCTACCCTACATTCCCCAAACCCCGTCTATTCAAGCACTTACATAAATGTATTTGAAACGTTGTAATTGTAACTGTTTCCACCAGGTCCTCTGGAACCTCATTTCACACATGAACAAACTTCGGTGTAAAAAAGACTTCACTCAGTCCTTCTAAATCTCTCTCCTCTCACCTTAACTAAATGCCCATTAGACTTGAAATCCCCCATCCTTGGGAAAATCAACTGCTGTTAAATGTATCTATACCACTCATTATTTTATGCATTTCTACAAGGTCGACTCGCAATCTCGTATTCTCCAATAAAACAGAAGTCCCAGCCTATCCAGCATTTCTTTACAGCTCAAACACTTCATTCACAAAAGCATTGTGGTAAATCTCTCCTGAAAAATTTCAATTCAATAAATCCTTCCGACAACTGGGCAACCAGAAGTGGACACAGTTTTCCAGAAGAGGCCTCACCAATTTCCTCTGCAACATGATCATGACATCCCAACTCCTATACTCAAATGATTGAGCAATGAAGGCAAGCATGCCAAATGCCTCTTGAACCAACCTGCCCATATGCAATGCAAATTTCAAAGAATTGTTTCCCTGAACCCCTAGGTTCCCCTGTTCTACAACACCATCAAAGACTCTACCATTAATTGGAAACGTCATGCTCTTGTTTGATGTATCAAAATGCAATCATCGGAAATTTACATAACAAACAGCAAGAATTCAAGCACAGATATCCGGGGTCCATTACGAGTCACAAGCTGTCAATTGTAAAAATAAATTCCACTGTCGGTCCTTGCCTCCAATTTCCAAGCCAATTTTGTCTCTAGTCTTCCAACTTACTGTTGATCGCATAGGCAATTAACTTTTCGATCAACCTTCCATGTGGGAAATTATCAAAGCCCTTACTGACATCTGTGTAAACCACATTAACTCTCAGTCTCTCATTAAATGATTTAACCACCTTTCCAAAAGACTCAACGACATTCATTAGACAAATTCTTCCAAAATAAATCAATGCTGTCCACTTATCATCAATCTCTGTCTTCCCAAGTGTTTATTAATCCTCGCCCTCAGAATATTTTTCCCGTACTTTCCCTGCCCATGACACAAGATTATCTTGTCTGTTATTCCTTCGCCTATGGGGGTTGTCTTTGTCAATGAAATGCCTTAGCTGTCCCCAGTCATCCTCCACATCACATCTGGCCAGTGAAGTGTACAAGATAGCTGCCAGTGGCCCAGTAATCTGCCCTCCTGCATCGCATAGCAGCTTGAATTGCAATTTGTCAGGGTCTCAGATTTATGCAACCATTCTCCCTGCCACAGCATTAAATACATTTTTTCTTATTTGTCCTAAAATGTTCTAAACCCTCACCACCCCAACCGAAATCTCCAGCTACAACTTCTTTCCTGCTTGAGAGCACAGATGAGAATAATTCACTTGAAAACTCACCCACATCCTCTCGCACTAAGCATGGACTGTTCTGTGGTCTCTAGTAGGCCGCACTCTTTTCATCTCTGCCGAGATAAATTTATAAAATGGCTGGCGGTGTTGGCTGTTTGTATTTTCATTCATTCTGCAAACCCAAATATGCTGTGGCTCCTCTGCTACTTGTTCACAGTTTTTTTTAAATTAGGAACCAAAACTAAGTCCCTCCAAAAAAAACACATACAGAGAGACACACATGTTTTCATACTCTTGACGTGTCTCTCCTGTTTTGATTTCATTCGCTGTCCCTGACATATCATTCCATCCATTTAGTTATCAAAATGTCGAGAACACTCAACTGACACTGTTTCCTGGACTTATGCATCCTTGCCTTCATTCTTACAAAAGTACACTGGTGATGAATTCCCATTATACTACTTTCAAAAGACTCCCATGTTCCAAATGTAGACTTACCTACAAATAACTGTTCCAAGTCAATGCTTGAAGGATGCTGTCTAATAATAATGATAATGATATTACATACTTCAGTTCAGATAATTAACTGGTCAGATGCCAGTTGTTATTTAAAGAAATTGGTTTCAAGTTCCAGTATCTGCCATGGCATGCTTTGTAATCAGGTTCCAGAGCCTCCGGATTACTGGCCCAGTATCATTTCATCCTCGTCACTGCATCTCCTCAAAGCCCACATTCCAATCGATCCAAGGTATCGTGAACATAAAAGAGGAATTTGAACCTCAGAAACCATTGGCTGATAAGAATCACTTTGAAGATCATGTCTTTCTGAAGACAGTTTAAGAGAAATGCACCAGGAATGCAAAAGTACAGGAAAGGTAAATTCACACCAATTTGGAGTTTGAACAGTTGTTTCCTTGCCCTTTAGAACATGTGCAGCAGAAATAAGGACAGATCACATCTTCTGGTACATTCAGTTGTGAAGGAAATACAGATCATGGTCTGTACTGCAAACAATTTCCCTGCAGCCAACTTCACATCACTATTTAAATGTTATGGGTATCGCCAGTTTGGCCAGCATTTAAATGCCCATCACTATTTGCCCCTAGAGAACTTGGTTGTGAGCTGCTTTCTTGCAACTCTGCAGTACATATGCTCTGTGTAGAGCTAGATCCACAATCCCAATAGGAAAGGAAATCCAGAGGATTAATGGAGCAGCAGTGAGTGAATGGCAGTCTATGTCCAAGTGCAGGATGATGAATGACATAGATGGGAACGTCCAGTGACCCCATGCATTCCTGTCCTCCTCCTTCTGAAGAGAATTTGTCATGGGTTTAGAAGATAAGTTCTGGGCGGCTTTGGTGAATTTCTCCATATTTTTTGAAAATACTGCGCACTGCTGTTCCTGAGTGTCAGCAGTGAATGTCTGTGAATATCACCCCAATCATGAATGCTGCTTTACCATTGATGGTGTCAAGCTTCTAGGATTTTGTTGACAATCCACACATCCTGGCATTTTGGGAAAATTCCATGTTTGGCTGTCTCTCTGCACGGATGCAGCGAGACATCCTGAGTGTTTACAGCATCCTCTAAGTTTAATTTAGAGCTAATGTTGATTGGGAACTCACACCGGGCATGAGTTTGCAATTTACTACTTTGGAAGGGCCACTTCACAGTGTTGTTAATGATCTGCTCAATGACATAATTCCTGAATGAGAGCGCGCTGTTTAGAAAATCAGTGACCTGGTTGGATTAGCCCTGCAATTTATTTGAGATGACACGCGCGCAATTTCCATATGGATTGTACACAGTAAAAGTGCAGAGAAAGTGAAACAATGGTCAGTGTTTCCAATTAACTCTCCACTTCTTGTGGACGTGTGGAAAACATGGCGCTTGATACAAAATTGGCTTGGTCAGAGAAAGCAAAAGGAGGTTGTGTTTTTTTTTAATATTTGTGAATGTCTGTGATGAGTGTTGTTCCACAAGGTTCATTCTGGGTCCCCGGCTGTTTGTGACACAAGTAAGTGATTCGGATGGAAATGTAGGTGGTCTGCTCAGTGAATGCCTGACAGTAACACTTTATCCTGTATGCCCGTTTAAAATACACATCGCTCCTTTATTGCTGTGAGGCTTCCCTTTGACTTTTGCTCCAGTTACGTTTGCCATTTCTTTCACTGATTATCTTAGCTGAACAGTACATGAACCAATACTACTCAAACCCCTTCAGTTCTCAGCAACTAAATCATAATTAATTAATTGTGTTTCTTCTGGTTTTTTGCAGCTTTTTTCTGTTCTTAATTCAGACTTCCAACATCCTCAGAACTTTGATTGCGTTTCTCTGGTCACATTCCAGGGTCCAGTTTAGTGTATTCACTTGTGTTTATCCACAAAACCAGAAATATCCAGTTTAATCTATGCTGTTTAGTTGTATTTGTCTACATCATAGTGCCTGAGCAATGACTTACGGATGTGCTGCAGAATTGTACACCATATATGGGTTGATACCGGGCAACATGCCAACTATCTGAGCAAATCTGATCTTTCAGAGAGAAGTAAATACACCAACACACCGACACTTATCTGACATTCCCGCTCTTTAAACTGCACCAGGAAGGCAGGAGAGTAGTCTGGAAACATACAGAAGCATATTTTACAGCAGATCAAAATGTGGGATTCGGCAAGATTTACAGAATGCTCGATGTACGAAAAACAGTTCTCAGTTTGCAGAACCACAAGACCATCACTATGCACATTGCCTTTCGGTTGAATCAACAGGAAACACCTGGCACCTTGATAAATTCTGTGCTCAAGTTTTGTACTTTGAAATTAAATACTTCTGGTTGGAAAAAGAGTAAATTCCAAAATCTAATTCGATATCTTTCAATGGAGAATTTCATCACAGCACAGAGCATCTCAAAGAAAATTCACAGAAGTTGGGAATCCCGAAATACGTAAAGACCTTAAATTATGAATTGTCAAACACAATTCCACTAATCTTGTCACAAGAACACACAAAGGTATACGACAAAATTTCAGCATCACAACACATGTGTTTGAAGTCCAGTCAATAAGAACAAACGTGCGCTAGGATCAAAAAATGACCCAGTGCATTTAAAGAGAATCTATATATCACTTGATCACAGGTGGTGTTACAGTGTGGAATGAGTCTATTTGGTAAATCTTGTCTGTACTCGATCTCCAAATAATCATGATAGAATTGTGAAATTATCCTGCTTTGGCCTCAGAATCTTGTACATTTTTAAAAACAACGAACATCCAATTCCCTTTCGAACGATTAATTTGATTGGGCCTTCCCCATATTTCCAGGCTGCGCCCATCTTTTTCCTAACATCCCTCTGTGTGAAAAAAAAAACTCACTTAGTCCTTTCTTTTTTTCGGATCACGTAAATCTGTGCTTTCTTGTTCTTCACCCATTCATGAGGGGGTTCTGATTCTCCTCAAAAACAATGCATAGTCATCTTATTGTCTTTTAAACCGCTACCAGATCTCTTCGCCTCCTTATCCCATGAAGAACAGTCATAACTCAGCATCATTGAGGTCCAACATACAGAGAAAGATCCCTTCAGGCCATCGTATCTGCATCTGTTAAAAAAAAGTGCCTAACTTTTCTGGTCCTATTTTCTAATTTTGGCCCATTGCACGATTATTTGTGATCGATTAGTGTTGGTTTCTTTTGGTGTTTCTGGCATAAATATAATTCATTTGAATGAAACGGCCGGTTGTCTGGTTCATAGATTTACCGATGATAATAAAATTACCGAAGTTGAGGACATGTAATAAGAGTTGTCGAAGGATGTAGAAGAATATACATCAGCTGGAAAGTTGAGAATAGAAATGGATTTTGCTCCAGGCAAGTGAGAAGTGGTATAATCTTGAAGATCAAATGCAAGAGGGCAATAGGTAATAAATGACTGGAATCATGGGAGCACTGATTTGCAAGGGATCTTGGGCCAAAGTAATAAATTATTGAGAATGTCAATGCAAGTGAATACAACGGTAAAGAGAATGAATAGTTTGAGACGTCATTAGTTGAAGTACCGAGTGTAAAAGTTGGCAAGTCACACAACACATGGATATAGCATTACATAGGCCACACGTGGAGTGTTGCATTCTATTCTGGTCACCACATGACAGGAAGGATGTGGAGGTTTTGGAAAAGTTACCAGAGAGGTTGAACAGAATGTTGACTGGATTTGGAATGCATTTGCCAGAAGGGAACATTGGACAAGTTTGAATTGCTTTCACTTGCGTGTCCGAAGTTAACGGTCAATCTGATAAATGTCTGTTAGAATTCGGACAGGTATGGACAAGGTTGATTGTTAGAGACGACTTTCTCCAGAGGTCGTCGATGTCAAATATTGGTGGACAGAGGTTAAAGCTGAAAATGGAACATTTGAAGAAGATACAATCACACAGCTTGGAAATAGACCCTTCGTTCAAACCTGTCCATGCCAACCAATTTTCCCATCTAAATTGGTCCCGCCTGCCTGCATTTCGCTGATATCCCAGTAAACATTTCCTATTCCTCTACCTGTGCAAAAGCTTTTCTTTTTAGGTCATGCAACTGTACCTGCATCTGCCATGCCCCTGTTTATTTTTTTCTCTTCTCAACTTAAAAATCTCTCCACTAGTTTTGAGCTGCCAAGGGAAAGACAGTTGCTATTCACCCCATGTTGCTCATTATTTTATAAACGTCGACAAAGTCATCCCTGAATTTATTGCGCTGTCATGACAAAGGTCCCGGCCGACCCAGTCAATCAGACAAACAGCCTGACAAAAGTATCTTCTGTCTTCTGTTTTCTTTCCAATTTGGTATCTAACTTACCAACTCAATACTGTGGTTTCTGTGTGGTTTAATTTTTGATGCCAGCCACCCTCGGTGAGCCGGGGCGGGGGGGGGCGGTAGGGAGGCCGGGGAGTGGGGGTGCAGGGGAACGGGGATCTTGTCACATACTTCAGAAAAGTGTTGTAGACAAGCTCCAATGTCTTATCTTCAGCAATCTTCTACGTCACTTCTTCCAAACACTTAATCCAGTTTGTCAGACAGGACAGCTCCTTCATAGTGTCATACTAACTGTCCATAATCAAATGTCCATAATCTCCAAATGTGATTAAATCCTGTGCCGACGAATCTGTCCGAATGCCTTCCCTACCACTGAGAAACAGCGAAGTGGCGTATGATTTTCCATTTTATCTGTCTTTCGTTTTTAAACAAGGAAATAAAATTGGCATTTCTCTCGACTTCTTCCTCCTCGCATGTGGTTAAAAGGTACAGTAAAGGTCTCTCTGGCGCCTCTGTAATAATTCCCCATCCCTCCTTCAGTATCCTGGGACAGATCCCATTAGGAACAGGGTTGTTATTTCATTTTTTGCGATTTTCATTTTCTTTCATAATATTGACATGCCCTACAGTGGCAACGAATGCCTCTGTATTCAGAATGTGAAATCTAATCCATTTTTGATTCATGTGCCAGCCTTTACAATGATCCAGGCGCCTCATTTTGAAATCAGATCAAATGAAAGACATACAGTCTATGGGATGGAACTGATGTGTAAAGTTGTCTTTGTAAGAATGGAATAGATTTATTGCAAGTGTTGAAAGTTCTTCCCATCTACGTTTGATGTTGGATAACTTCACGTTAGCCAAAGAATAAAGCTGCACGAGGATAGAAAAGGTGGGATGGCATAATTACAACCTGGTTGCTTGTCCAAGAAAGAGGTAGGAAGACAGCATTCGAATTTCCAAAGCTGACCTGCCAGCAGAGAGAGTAAACACCTGCAACATGACAATGTGTTGGGATAAATATGGGCTAAATCACATGGTGCAATAGTTCGCAGATGAGTCTGCTTTGAAAGTTGGTGATCCACTTCATCAGAAGCCAAGAAGGGATCGTGGAGAGGACCAAAACATCAGTCTTGCCAAATCTGAGTGAATGATTACTTTGAATCTAAGACAGAATACAGGATGTGAAGAGATTGAAACATGGCGTACTTTGGGTTTTATTGGCAGACAGGAGCATGATCTTGAGAGTAGGGAGGGGTTAAAGAGGCGATGCCCAGCGAATTTGAAGTGACCAAGAATCCTTTCTCAGATTAGGTCATCATTTTAAATATCTCCCAATGTATAAATAGGAACATTTTCCAAATCATTTAGGAAGGAGTAATGCAATATAAGTTATCACACTCATCACGGAAATACATGAAGGAGTTTTTGTTTAAATTCTGGTGGTCAAATGTCTTTCAATTATGACACGGTGCAGAAAACAGGTTAACAAGGGTGCATTATAAATACATGGCCGTCACTTTTTTTATCATTGTCTACTTATAAATGTACAGAATAAAAACTTTCTGCCTACCTTCAAATAGCACGGAAAAATTAAACGTGTTGATTAATAAATTTGCAGACTAATTGATACTTAATCAGCTGATTTATTTATCCCACAGGATTATATCACCTTGAATCAAAATTCACAGTTTGTTTCAGATCAATAAATTATCTTTCAGATTATTCAAATATGAAAATATTCAAAGAAGCTTTATTTGTTTTAAAAGAACTTCTGAGTTTTGTTTAAAACTGAAAGCAACTGACATACTTCTAGCGAGTTTTGAGAAGATTTGTAGCTCAGATTGAGGTTCTGGATGTGAGTTTGCTCGCTGAGCTGGAAGGTTGGCATGACATTCCAACCGGAATTCCATCAACAACCTTCCAGCTCAGCGAGCAAAATCACATCCATGACATACTCCTTTCCCAATTATTTTAAGTAGTTGTTTCAGTGGTCTTAACGTAAAATATTAGTGTTACAGAGGAATATATGTACCATCACATTACAAACTCAGAGCTGATCTTCAGAATTCAGTGTTAGCTCACATATTTTGGACACTAATGCATTGTAACATAACGCTGGGTTATGAATGTCATAATTTTAGAATTTGGAGGACTCGTGACTGAAAGGTATGAGTTGTAGGGAGAGGCTGAACAGGCTAGAGCTTTTCTTCCATGGACTGTCTGAGGTTGATTTGTGACCTTACAGCTGTTTATGAAATCGTGAAGAGCATGGGTAGGTTGAACAGCCAAGGCCTTGACCCGAGGGTGAGGGGCGTCCAAAACAAGACAGCATAGGATTAAGCTGAGAGGGGAACGATTTCAAAAGTACAAGTGTTGTAACTTTTTCATACAGAGGGTTGTGAGTACATGTAATGAGCTACCAGAGGAAATGTTCGAGGCTGGTAAAATTACAACTTTGAACGGGCATTTACCTGCGTTTGTGAACGGGAAGGATTTAGAGGGACATGAGTCAAATGCTGGGAAGCGGGATTATGTCAGGCTGGAATGTCTGGTAGGCAGGCCCGAGTTGAACCGAAGAATCTGTTTCTGTGCTGAGTGACTCTGATGACTTTATGATTTGCAGCATCCTGAAAATAAATAAGTGCAGGAATTACATTGCATGGTTTGAGAGTGTGCAAAGATCAGAAAAGTGGAGTTCTGAATGGGCAAGTTGCCTTGTAAAGAAAAGTTTGCATCTGCTGGAGTTTAGAACAGTAAGAGATGACTTGATTGATACATGTAAATGTGGTCTTTTGAGGTTACAAGTGAAGAGGATGTTTCCTCCTGTGGAAGAATTTATAGCTGTGAATCACAATTTGTAGACATACGTTTGAGGTGTCTTAGGGCATGGATAAGATTATTTTTCTCTAGGTTGATTTTCTTTTAATAAAAGATGACAGAGGGCAAGCATTTGGATTTTTTCAAGTCAGGGTAGATGGATTTTTGACAATCAAGTGTGGCGAAATGTTATCATCGTGGAGGCTAATCAGGAAGCATGGAGCAATCAGATCAGCCAGGATACAGAATGATGACCACCCCAAGAAAGATCGAACGGCTCTCAGCCTTCCTTCTTTCTTGATGAGATGCTTTGCATTAGCCATTTCCTTGGCCCGTGGGACCCTTCCTGACTCCAATGATTTTCAAAAGATCATTACTAATGCTTCTGAAATCTCCTGCCCTATCTGCTCCAGAGCTTTTTACTGTTCTGGATCATTTATCAAACCTCAGACCTTTCAGATTTCCTCGTAACTTCTTCTTAGTGATGGCTACTACACTCACTCTAACCTGATTATCTTGAAGGTCTGGTTTGCTGCTAGAGTTTCCCAACGTTAAATCCTATTGCTTCCACTCATCTTCACTATTGCTTTAATGGTAGCGCTGATTCCACATGCATCATCTCCATTCTCCCATTGTTCTCACTTTCATCTATCAGCCCAAGGGCGCCAAACCATAGCCCACTTCCAATCACCATTCCTGACTTTCTTGACTACTTACGTACAGCTATTGGGATTTAATTTCTCCCACTTCACTGCAGCTCTTTTTCTCACATTGCCTAATGTAATTGAAATACATCACTGGAAGCAGTAGATCATTGGGGAAAAATCTGAACGCCTCCTTCTACAAACTGGTAACTTTGTCCTGGCCAGGTGTGCAATTTCATTCTTTTGCTTTGTTTTCCATTACTCACAATTAACTTTCTGGCGATTATGACTCTATCCCACCAGAAATATGGCCTCTTCAAGCATAACACCCTTTATCTGGCAGCAGTGGTCATGGCAGATCAACAGGCAGTTATCCTTCACCTTTCCAACAGAGATTGCGGGACAGTCCAGTAATGGAGCAATGGGAAGACCTCGAGAGACACAGAGATGAAGAGTCAAAGAAAAATCAATTATACTACATTTTAAAACGGCGACCAATTTCATTCTGTTATTGTTGGGGTAATGGTTTATTCCATATGGAGATGGATATGTTTGTTAAGATATCAATAGATCGATATATACCCGAGAAATCAAGATGTAAAGCTGGATTAACACAGCAGGCCAGGCAGCATTAGAGGAACAGGAAAGCTGATGTTTCAGGTCTGGGCCCTTGTTGAGAAAGGGGAGGGGAAGCAGACTCTGAAATAAAAAGAAACGGGGGGAAAACACTGATGGAAGGTGGATAAAGGAACGGACCTTCCATCATCGCCTCCCCTTCTCACTACTTATTTCAGAGTCCCCTTCCCCTTCTCCATTTCCATGGAAAGGGCCCTGATACGAAATGTCAGCTTTCCTGCTCCTCTGATGCTGCCTGGCCTGCTATGTTCATTCAACTCGGCACTTTGTTATCTCAGACTCCAGCACTGGCAGTTCCTACTATTTCTCGATACGTAACTGAGTTGGGCTTCGTGCTGCAGCTCTTGAATTGCTGCACAGCCATCAGCCAGAAGTGCTGAATGGATGATGTATCTTGGCCTCCGCTGGTGCTCCCCAGTATTAGAGTTACCAGCCTTCAGGCAATTTGATACAGTCTGTGTGATATCAAGAACTGCTTGGCGAGACTACTTACTGCAAAGGCAACCAGTCCTGATAACATTCCAGCAGTAGTCCTGAAGTCATGTGCTGCAGAACTTGCCTCTCCCCTCGTCAAACTATTACAGTACAGTTACAACACTGGCAGCTATCTGAGAAGGTGGAAAATTTCCCACCAGCAAAAAGCAAGGCAAATCGAACCTGGCCAATTCCCACCAAACCAGTCTACTCTAAATCATCAGGAAAGTGCCATCTCATTGAAATATGGAAGAAGTCATCAACAGTGCTTTCAAGCGGAGCCTGCTCAGAAATAACCCAGTCACCCCCAGTTTCGGTTCTGCCAGTGCTACTCAACTCCTGAGCTCATTACAGCCTTGGTTCAACCATGGACAAAAGAGGTGAATTTCAGAAATGGGGTAAGAGTGAGAGCCCTTCACATCAAGGCTGCATTCAACAGAGTGTGACATCAAGGGGCTCGCGCAAAAATGGAATCATTGGACATCGGGGGACAATTTGCTGGTGGTTGGGGTCATGCCCGACAGGAAAGCAGTCATGATCGTTCGAGGCCAATTATCTCAGCTCCAGGACATCTCAGCAGGACTTTCTCAGGATAGTGTCCACAGTCCAAACATCTCAGATGCGTCATCATAGACCTTCACTCCATCATAATCACGAAGTGGGGATGCTTGATTATGACTGCACAATGCTCAGCACCAGTCGAAGTTAATGTTCTGCAGTCCTGCCATATTCCGTCGTGAATGTTAGTAGGCATTTCAACAACTTACTGGAGAAGCTGGTTGGAGGAAAGTATAGAGGGGATGTCAGAGGCGGGCTCTTTACACAGAGAGTTGTGAGAGCATGGAATGCGTTGCCAGCAGCAGTTGTGAAAGCAAGGTCATTGGGGTCATTTAAGAGACTGCTGGACATGCATATGGTCACAGAAATTTGAGGGTGCATACATGAGGATCAATGGTCGGCACAACATTGTGGGCTGAAGGGCCTGTTCTGTGCTGTACTGTTCTATGTTCTATGTTCTAAGGAATCTCCACAAATATCCCCATCCTCAATGTTGAAAGAGCCAAGTGCATCAGTGCAAACATAGAACATAGAACAGTACAGCACAGAACAGGCCCTTCAGCCCACGATGTTGTGCCGACCATTGATCCTCATGTATGCACCCTCAAATTTCTGCGACCATATGCATGTCCAGCAGTCTCTTAAATGTCCCCAGTGACCTTGCTTCCACAACTGCTGCTGGCAACGCATTCCATGCTCTCACAACTCTCTGCGTACAGAATCTGCCTCTGACATCCCCTCGAGACTTTCCACCAACCAGCTTAAAACTATGACCCCTCGTGTTAGCCATTTCTGCCCTGGGAAATAATCTCTGGCTATCACCTCTATCTATGCCTCTCATTATCTTGTATACCTCAGTGGGGTCCCCTCTCCTCCTGCTTTTCTCCAATGAAAAGAGTCCGAGCTCAGTCAGCCTCTCTTCATAAGATAAGCCCTCCAGTCCAGGCGGCATCCTGGTAAACCTCCTCTGAACCCTCTCCAAAGCATCCACATCTTTCCTATAATAATTAAACCCTCTCGAACTATTAAGGCTAACAGCATCTGACAGCCAGAAGTGCAGAGTGTATGATACATCTGAGCCTCCTCCAGTCGTTCTCAGCATTATAGATACCAGCCTTTAGCCAATTCCATTCACTCCTCGTGATATCAGAAAAAATGGTTGGAAACACCGCATACTGCAAAGGACCTGACGACATTATGGAAATAGTGCTGAAGACCTGTGCTCCAGAATTTGCCACTGTCCAAGCCAAGCTGCTCCAATTCAGTTGCAACACTGGCACCCACCCGACAATGTTCAAAATTGCCTGATATGTCCTGCTCATATAAAAGCAGGACAAATCCAACCCATTCAATTCCCACCGCCTTTGCCTACTCTCGCTCATAAGTAAAGTGATGGAAGTTGCGATCAAGAAGCACCCAGGAAGATGGTCATTGTTGTTGAACGCCAGTCATCTCAACTCCAGGACATTGCTGCTCAAGTTCCTCAGGAAGATAGAGGAGGTGAACTGCGAGAGAGGCCGAGATGGTTGGGGGGCGTGGGCTGGCAGAGACAGAGGGAAAAAGGCAGACAGAGAGCAAATGAGATGGACAGAAAAGTCTCTCTCCCGATTGCTCCCTTGTGTTAAGAGTGATACAATGCCACCCTCTGCTGGCCTCCACCACCACCACCACCAGCAAAGTCTGGGCGAGGGCGAAAACCATCGGCAGTTTCGACAAAGATGGAGTGAGAGAGCGAGAACAACTCAAAGCAGCATCAACACACAGGCATGCATACATACACCATCCTGACACACAAGCAGACAAACACACACAAATAACACAGGTAAACCCCACATGCATATATGAACACACACACACACACACACACACACACACACACACACACACACACACACACACACTCTCTCACACACACACACACACACACACACTCTCTCTCTCTCACACACACACACACACACACACACACACACACACACACACACACTCTCTCTCACACACACACACACACACTCTCTCTCTCACACACACACACACACACTCTCTCTCTCACACACACACACACACTCTCTCTCTCACACACACACACACACACACACACACACACGCACACACACACAAAGAGAGAGAGAGAGAGAGAGAAAGAGAGAGAGAAGCTGCACTGACATAGATGCATACATTTGCACAGAAAGAAATACAAACATACTCTGAGGAAGGGCCACTGGTCCTGAAACGTTCACTCTGTTTTCTCCTCCACAGAAGCTGCCAGACTTGCTGAGCTTTTCCGGCAACTTTGTTTTTGTACAAACATACTCTGCTTGTGTGGAAAGGATTACAGTCATCCTAAGTGCTCCCTCAGAGTGAAATACGTTCATGTTTAGAAATGCATGTGGTCCCTTTGCAGTGAGGAAATGATTCACATTTGGGCAGTATTTCTGACATTCTACACATTAAGTAGAGTATTCCTATTGCAACTGCATCCAGGAAACTCTGAATAAACCATCTAATTCGGGGACATGATAAATTGTATTGCACTTACCGCAATTTTTAATGTCTTCTTTCAAATTTTAAGTCTGGAAGGAATTCAAAAGTGAATGGAGTGGGGCCAGCGTTAGGTTTGTTAATCGGCTGTGTCTTGCAGATTGAGGGTGGGGGAATAATATTTGGATGGACACAAATTTCGGGGTGGATGCCAAAATTGGACGGGGACAATATTTTGGAAGTGCGCAATATCTGAGGGGCAGATGCTTGGGACAATATTCTGAGAGCAAATATTGGCAGCAAAGAGAGACAGAGAGAAAAGTAAATAAAAGAGACAGCATAAAAGAAAGAAATGAGAAGAGACACAGAAAGTATGTCTATGTTGGTTGAGAGTGAATCCTGTGGAATCGCGTTAATCCCTTTCTCCTTTTCCCTCTGTCTATCCCTCCTTCGTTGACAATAATACAACGCTGATGGTCGAGTTGATGTGTGTTTCATTCTGCATGTCTCAGTGTTTGTAAGTGTTTATCACTATGTTGGGCGGCAACAGGACAAGCTCTGCCCTGCAGGGAATTTTGAACGAATTAATTAAGAAGTGACAAATCAAAGGCTAGGTGTCTTAGACTTAGATTCCCTCTAGTGTGGAAACAGGCCCTTTGGCCCAACAAGTCCACACCGACTCTCAGGACATCCCACCAGGGCACTTCCCCAGATAACCCACAAAATCTACACATCTCTGAACGGTGTGGGCAAATTAGCGTGGTCAACCCATCTCGCCTGCACATCTTTAGAAACTGGGAGGACACCAGAAGTCCCCGGAGTAAACCCATGCAGACACGGGGAGAACGTGCAAACTCCACATGAAAAAAAAATCACCTGAGAGTGGAATCGAACGCAGGCCCCTGGTGCTGACAAGGCAGCAGCGGTAACTACAGAACCATGGTGTACCACACCTTGGGGCAGCCCACAGCTACGTTTCATCAATGGTAAATTTTCTGAACTGTCAAACTTTGGGTGTTCTTACTACGTTTGCATATTTGGACCATATGGCGACACACCTAACCATGAGAAATCAACCTGGTGAAGCTACCATACGGGATTACTTGTTTGACAAACAG
This sequence comes from Stegostoma tigrinum, assembly GCF_030684315.1. Taxonomy (NCBI): domain Eukaryota; kingdom Metazoa; phylum Chordata; class Chondrichthyes; order Orectolobiformes; family Stegostomatidae; genus Stegostoma; species Stegostoma tigrinum. Next base: position 15,174,556 of record NC_081396.1, on the reverse strand, counting down.
CACAGGCAGGAAGTTGCAGACAGAGCTCAGCAATCCCACTACTAATTTGATCAAAAAATGAAGAACGGTTTAACACGCAAACAGGTACCTCGGCCCAAAAATAATGGACATCTGGAACATTTCTAAACAAACAAAATGTTTCATTTCTACGTGGTCATATGTCTTTATTCCGTGTTCTTCATGTATCTGCCAGTATGTCTCTTAAACCCATTTGCCCTCGCATATCTCCCTTGAGAAAGAAAACTTTGGCTATACATTATATCCATGAATCTCTTCAATTTGTGTGCTTCTACCAGGTCGCCCCTCAGACTCAAATACTCAAGTGACAACAAACCAAGTATTTCCAAGCTCTCCTCACAGCTAATACCCCCAAAACAGGCAACGTCCATTAAAAACTTAGGGGCGACACAGTGGATCGGTGGTTGGCACTGCTGCCTCACAGTGCCAGGGACCTGGGTTCAATTCCACCTTCAGGCAACTGTCTGTGTGGAGTTTGCACGTTCTCCCTGTGTCTGTGTGGGTTTCCTCTGTGTGCTCCGGTTTCCTCCCACAGTCCAAAGATGTGCAGAGTAGGTGGATTGGCCATGGGAAGTTGCCCATCGATTTCAGGGATGTGTAGATTAGGGGGTTGGTTCAGGGTGGGATGCTCTGCCTGTCAGTGCAGACCTGCTGGCCCAAAGGGCCTGTTTCTACACTGTAGGGATTCTATCCTCTGAAAACGTTTCTGCAGTCTTTGCCAATGTGCCAACCAGAACTGTACGAGATATTCCACATGTGACACAACAAAAGTGTGACAGTAAGCACCCCGACTGAAAAAAAGACTCGATGCCTCAACTGATAATAGCAAGCATTCCATGAGACTTCTTGGGCATCTTATCCACTTTCTGCAAACTGCTGAACTGTACTCTGAGATCCCTCTGTACTTTATTGTTTCCAAGATTTCTGGCATTTACTGCGTTCTTGACTCCTGGATTAAGGCTTCCAAAATACTCACACAAACACAATTACATTCGGTCACAGACACAGTTACACAATCAAAGATAATTACACCCACTTTCAGTAACTCGCTGACCATTGTGCATGCTCTCACAAACAGAGAATTACAATCACACCCCCACTCCCTGATGCCTACACACATTCACTGCCGGACTGAAGTCTGTATAGAGACACAGAATTCCAAAACAAACATGAAATCATTGCATTTTTATTAGTGAAATTCAATTTACACTGTGCGTCACCACTGACAGAAAGATTCCTGGTTCATCATAGGTTTTAAACCCTCCTTCATCGGGTATGATAAAACAAAGCAACTACACATCAAATTCTTTCAAAGACTTAATTGATAAACAAGAAGGTTGTTGTGTCCAATGCAGAATCAATTAATCCAAACAAAGAAATGAATTACATGATTAATACACGCATAAAAGTTAATCTACATTCTGTTTATGTCCACTTTTAAGTCATTACAACGCCAGATCAAAAAAAATGGAAAGTGTACAAATATATCGATGCGAAGTAAATACTCATGAATGACAATCAAATGCAGCTTATTTTGAGGAGAAAATATTCAGCATTTTGTCACTGATAGTCGATGACATCTCACAATGTTATCTGTCTCAGCATGTCCCGTGATGAAATAGACACTAAAATTTACCTGGAATGAAAAAGAAAGTAAATTGAAACCACTTGAGTTCATGTTACTCGAGCCTGTGACTCTACTTACAGCCAATCAACCTGCCATCCCGCAGCTGAATCTCTCCCTCCAGGGATTGGAGGAAAATTCTATGCCTGCCTCTGCAAGACCAGGCTGAGGAAGGGTTACATTTCAAAAGAGGGAATTGATGTGTGTTTCCATCAGCATTCTCAGTGCGAATCAAAAGACACAAGGAATCCATCTTGTACCGTCACAGAGGTGAGGGGAGCATGTGATCACTCAGACAATATTTATTCTACATTCAACAATCTCAATAAGCGTACTATCAAGTAATTATCGCCTTCTGATTTCTGGGAGCTAACTGTGCGCATGCTGGCTGTGACATTTTAAAATTATAGCGGAGAAGGACCCTCCAAAAGTAAATGATTTTGGCATGCCTGTCTTTGCAACTCGAGTGTTGGTAGAAACTGCAACACAAAGAAAAGTGAATAATTTATTTTGCTCTTGTAACACAATTTCAGTGATCTCTGTGAAACGATAGAGGAGTGTTTTCCTCATGAATTAGAACATTCCCATCACAAGCATTCTTTGTTTGGACTGATAAATAGACGCCATGTCTTCTATGATGATTTTCAATATTACGTAAAGCTCAATGTATCTCTAAATTCTGCAAACCACTAGGGCACACTATTGGCTCCTTGGCATCAGAAATATTGGAATTCACAAGAAGAGGAAGCTATGATTGGTTTGATCTTTGTGTGGTAAAATTTTGTATCACACTTTCACTCCATGTCAATACTGAAGGTACCATGGACCCAAGTGTTATCAGAAGGGAAAAGGATGGATTTTCCAAACCAGCATCAGAGGTAGCACTGAAAGACCGTCCAATGCATGTAATGCCGTGAGCTAAGATGATTGAAGTAAAATTTAGCTTCTTTGAGAGCTGGACATAGCGGGTGAGATGTTCAGGACGAATATGTGGCCATGTCAAAAGTTGTGCATTATAAACGTCGAACCATGTAATACAGGAAAGGTCTGTTGGCCCATCCAGTGCGTGCTGCCATGTTCTATGTTACTACTTATACACATCTCACATTCCTGCAGCATGACAATATCTTTCAATATTATAACTCATCAAATGTTCATGCAATTAAGTTTTAGATGTTTTGAGAGATCACGCCTGAAACACCTCACAGACATCGAATGTCAGACACATACCAATGGCCGGGAAGAGGCATTTTCCTCACATCCCATTTAAATTTCCAGCCTTTCCCTTCTCAGTTGTGCTCCCCCACTTCTTATTGACCCTTTAGTCAGTTTTGTATTGATTTTTAAAATCACTTAGGAATTCACTTTTGACATTAATAAGGTATATTCAAATATTTTAAAGCATAAAACCAAAATTAGAGAAGTTGAAAATGTACTATGCTGTTTCATGCTTAGCAGAGATTAGCATGAAGTGACGTCAAAGAGGGAAAGGAACTACTGGAGATGCAGTTGCTTCGTTGGCAATGTGGTAAACGACACATTTTGGAAGACAGATCTCACGAAAGGTAATTAACTGAAACATGGCTTCACTTGGAGCTGGGTGATAAAAGATAGAATACCGCAAGTTAATCACTAAAGAAGCTAGGAAAGTTGGAGTAAGTTTGTCCCAATGGCCTCTTGGACATGTTGAAAATGGCTGAGCAGTTGATGGGACAGTCAGTTGGTGAAGATGCCCAGAGTTTTTATCATGTAAATGATCAAATCTGAGGCAATCATTCCACGTCAGGAATTACTATATGTACGGTTACATAGAACAACCACGTCAAACCATGTTCTTTTCATTTTAAAACTTAGTGTCCCCTGACTGCAACAGCTTAAATGACAAACACTTAAAACCCTAGCTTCTACAGTTTCCAGTCAAGCAATTTGTGATCGATTGACAGAGTAGTTTTTATTAGAATTGTAATTCATCATTTGGAAAACATTGTTTTGACTATTCAATGAGCTGACAAAATGCAGCAGTGAATTGATAGTGATGCCATTTTTTTTCCCGAAAGGATCGATTCTTCACTGCCTTGAAATAGAGATCCCTGTTCAATAATGCAGCTCTCTCACAATGACAGCTTATGGAGACAAACCTTTTATATAGCTGAATGCTGTTCTTAGATTTTCAATAAATACACATTGGTCACAGAATGGAAAGAAATTAAAGCAGGGCTAATGCACAGGACGCTGTTTCTGATAAGAGTAAATGCAATTGCGGTAAGAGCAGTTGCAATCCTACTCACCAACTGAGCAAAGGCTGCTGTCAGCATTTGTCAATGAGGGGGATTCATCAGCATCACTGCCCAATTGTAACTGGCCATTCTGAGTTTCAGCATCTTCAGTCTCAATGTCATCATACTCATCACGAACTGGACCTTGGAGGCAAAGATTGTGATCAAAGACATAAACTGGAATACACAACGCCAAGAGCTGGAAGAGGAGATTCCAAGTGTAATGTAACACTAGTGTGGAAACGTGGGATTAGGAGGGTTTTTTTAAGTTCTGAAGATATTGGGGACATGGCATGAGCAAAGATGAGCATCACAGTAGGTCTTTTTCTCGAAAAATTAGAAGGTTAATGGAATCTGACCGAATTCTCCAAGACATTTAAGGCAAAAAAAGATAGATAAAGATGAAACATTTCCTATCGTTGGAAATTCTAGTTTTCTGTGCTACGGCCAGACTGATGAGGAGATGCCATGGAAGACGAAAGGCTGGGATTTGTCTCGAATTGTCTTCCTCGAAAAGTAATTAACGTTAAAATCAATTATTAATTTTAAATATGGGACTTTTTTTTGCTAACCGAAGGTATTGTCCAGATTTGTCCTCGGCTGCTTTGGGAAGCGAGAAATGCAATTGCTTCGCCACTTACGAAGATCTTTGCATCCTCGCTCTCCACTGGAGTCGTACCTGAGGACTGGAGAGAGGCAAGTGTAATTCCTCTCTTCAAGAAAGGAAATAGGGAAATCCTCGGCAATTACAGACCAGTAGGTCTCACGTCTGTCGTCTGCAAGGTGTTAGAAAGGATTCTAAGGGATAGGATTTATGACCAACTGGAAGAGCATGGCTTGATTAAATGCAGTCAACACGGCTTTGTGAGGGGCAGGTCATGCCTCACAAACTTTATCGAGTTCTTTGAGGATGTGACTAGAAAAGTTGATGAGGGTCGAGCCGTGGATGTGGTGTATATGGACTTCAGCAAGGCATTTGATAAGGTTCCCCATGGTAGGCTCATTCAGAAGGTCAGGAGGAATGGGATACAGGGGAACTTAGCTGTCTGGATACAGAATTGGCTGGCCAACAGAAGACAGCGAGTGGTAGTAGAAGGAAAATGTTCTGCCTGCAAGTCAGTGGTGAGTGGTGTTCCACAGGGCTCTGCCCTTGGGCCTCTACTGTTTGTAATTTTTATTAATGACTTGGATGAGGGGATTGAAGGATGGATCAGCAAGTTTGCAGACGACACGAAGGTTGGAGGTGTCGTTGACAGTATAGAGGGCTGTTGTAGGCGGCAGCGGGACATTGACAGGATGTAGAGATGGGCTGAGAAGTGGCAAATGGAGTTCAACTGGATAAATGCGAGGTGATGCATTTTGGAAGGTCGACTTTGAAAGCTGAGTACAGGATTAAGGATAAGATTCTTGTCAGTGTGGAGGAACAGAGGGATCTTGGTGTGCAGATACATAGATCCCTTAAAATGGCCACCCAAGTGGACAGTGTTGTTAAGAAAGCATATGGTGTTTTGGCTTTCATTAACAGGGGGATTGAGTTTAAGAGTCGTGAGATCTTGTTGCAGCTCTGTAAAACTTTGGTTAGATCACACTTGGAATACTGCGTCCAGTTCTGGTCGCCCTATTATAGGAAAGTTGTGGATGCTTTGGAGAGGGTTCAGAGGAGGTTTACCAGGATGCTGCCTGGACTGGAGGGCTTATCTTATGAAGAGAGGTTGACTGAGCTCGGACTCTTTTCATTGGAGAAAAGGAGGAGGAGAGGGGACTTAATTGAGGTATACAAGATAATGAGAGGCGTAGATAGAGTTGATAGCCAGAGATTATTTCCCAGGGCAGAAATGGCTAACACAAGGGATCATAGTTTTATGTTGGTTGGAGGAAAGTACAGAGGGGAGATCAGAGGCGGGTTCTTTACACAGAGAGTTGTGAGAGCATGGAATGCGTTGCCAGCAGCAGTTGTGGAAGCAAGGTCATTGGGGCCATTTAAGAGACTGCTGGACATGCATATGGTCGCAGAAATTTGAGGGTGCATACATGAGGATCAATGGTCGGCACAACATCGTGGGCTGAAGGGCCTGTTCTGTGCTGTACTGTTCTATGTTCTATGCTCTATGTATTAATGGATATGGGCCAAAGGTAGGTATCTGTATTTAAAACACACAACAGACAGCCATAATCGCATCAAATAACAAAACAGTTTCAAGAAACTGAAGGGAATCTCCTCTTCCTCAATTCATAAATTTTCATTGGATCTGAGGACACCAAGATGTGGATGGGGTTGTGCTGCATGAAATTATGAAGGACATTGGTGGAGCAGACAGAATGTAACTTCTCTCTATGGTGCAGAAATCAATGATCATGGGTTTTGGGGAATGGTGCGAAGACTTAGAGAGGATGCGAGGAAAATTATTTTCACTTGGAAGCTGGACTCATCATCAGCAACGGTGTTGGGCAAAAGAGGCAAATTATATTTAAGAAGCACTCATTGGCAATTTCGATTCTAAGCCAAACCAGGCTATGGGTCATGTGGTATTAAATGGGATTGAAATAGGTAGGTGGCTATTTTTCACAAACCGGGACTTGCTGAACATTGTCCATGACCATGTGATACCAAACCAGCGACTTTCTTTTTAACTGACACTGCTGATGAAACAGCCAATGGTGACAGGCTCGTCCTCAGTCTTGTGAGAGTTGCCATCTTTAAATTTAGAAGGTCAGTGAGTGTGAAGGATAGAAGTGAGCTGACAGAAAGTGCACACATACAAACCTGGAACAGTGTTGGAGATCGCCTCAGGATTTTCTGATCCAGGGTTATTATCACTCAAGCTGTGGCCGGTGTAGTATTCAATGCGATTGAGTGAATCAATGGATGCACAAATTACTTGAAAAAAAAACAAAATACGGAGAGGTATTGTCAGGTTTAGTCTCCGAGCAAAGTCATGATCCTTTGGAATTTTATTGAGGTGAAATTTGTTCAGCCAGAGGTTGATGAAACTCATTGGTCTGTGGAGCTCATTGACACAGAAGACTATGGAGACAAAGACGTTGAATAACTTTAAGACAGCGACAGAGAGTTTATTTAGTGATAAGCGGGATAAGTACTTCCAGGGAGAAGCCAGATGAAAGATGTTGCGAGATATAACAACCATTAAAGAATGGCAGAAGAGACTGGATGGCCCAAATGACCGAATTTTGCTTCCAAATCTCCTAGATTTATGGGCTATGGTTGACTGTTTTATGTTCTTAATTATAGCATAAAAATAGGAACCAATATCCTTTCATGTGACTGTAGCAATTATTGTGTTATCAACAGAGCCCATTACGGGAAAACATTCAATACACAGAATGGGGTGGTTCCAGCTTAAGTGAAATGCCAAACCACTGCGATGGGAGATGGGAAACAAACTTTACGCCTCACATCCAACAAACACTTTCTCACACGGTACAGCTAATACCGTAATTTGTGATTTCAAACATTAATTCAGAATATTCAATGGAGTGAAGTGAAAGTGTTCAGATTCCCAGCAATTTTCTTCATTGTGTCTGGTTCACTTTTCAGTGTGATTATTTCTGTGACAATATGCTTATTTCGTGAATCTGTTAAAGGTCATTCTTCTGATTATGTTTATGTGTCATTCCTGAGAATACTTCTTTTTTATTGTTTTTTTTCCCAGTGGCATTCTCAGTTCGAAAATTTAATCAATCAATTTAATTAATCAGTTATGATCATGTAATGTTCCTTCTCAGTTTCATTGCAAAGATGTGTATGCCAAGAACAAAAATTCCCGTTTTTACGTTAGTTCTATTCTCTTCCCTATCACCAGGCTCGGTAGGCTATCCTCACTTTGGGATTCTTACACTTTTGGTAAACTTGAACTGTGTCAAAATTTTGGATAACTGTCGACTGTTCTTACATTATAGAAGTAAAACATCTCGTTACTTTATAATTGCTGGCATTACAACCAATGTAGACTCAACGGACAGAAGGGCATTCGTCTGTATCATTTGCACTTCTGTTATTGCTCACGTTCGTTTGCATATTAATTCCTCAATTCCCTTTGCAATTCTCCGTGCTGTGGAGCTGAGAGTCGAGTAGAAAATTTATATTATTGTACAATCAATCAGTAATTTGTTGTTCAGATACCTGAATGAGTCAGAGCGAAAACAGTGCCGTTTTTAAAAGGATAGTTATTTTCGTATTTAGTAACAAATGCCAGAAATAATCGATCAGGAATAAAGGGAAGTGGGAATTATCAAATTCTTGTTCTTTCTCACTCTAAAAAAGACTGAAATTCATTCGCTATGCTGGGTTCTTTCACACGAGGCCAGACATTTCACATTAATCATGTTCAATCAGTTCACTGGTCATTGAAATTGAAGTGAAGCCACATTTATCCAGTAGTGACTCACTCTGAAGAAGGAAATATATACCTCGCCCATGTTCCTGATCCGTCTTCTTGCCAGAGGGAATATTCTCAATTTCTTCATAAATTCCTTGGTACAAACCAAGACTTGAGCCTCTGCCACGAGTATAAAGATCTGTTGAAGGAAGTATAGACAGGTCAGCATTTGTAGCTGAATACTCGCAACAACTCTGCGTTTATATCTGAAGCAACATTCGTGTGAAACTCCTCTAGCTCATGCAAGTCAGGAGAAGATATTGGCACAACATTGACTGAGCAGTAAGGGCAGCGCCCGCGTAGAAAATCGGGAATTGTCATATCTGGTCATTATGTGAAACTTATTCTGTTGAACATAGAAACTGAGATGTTGTTGGTTTAGAATCATATTTCCAGCTCTGGTCAGATTAGGAATAGTCACTTCCAGATGCAGATTCGAGATGTTCATTCAAAAAACAAATCTGCCCACAATGCCTTATGAGAGGTTAAATAACAATGGCTGTAAAATTGAGTAAGATGAGGAATAATGGTCATTTTTTTAAAAAAACAGATTATGGACAATAAGTAGAAAAAACCCTGACCGCTGTGAGAAGATTACAAATCACGGTATGCTGGATTAAAAACAAATGTTTGAATGACAGCAATATTTATTCGTCTTCGAAAGTTGTAATTCAAAAATGTTTAATTGTGGACATTAGTTGGAAATAATAATGTGAGGCAAGCGAATGAGGAGAACATTATTGACATGGATAGCCACAAATGAATTGCATATAGAACATAAAGCGCAGTACAGGCCCTTCGGCCCTCGATGATGTGCCGACCTTTGAAATCAATCTGAAGCCCACCTAACCTACACTATTCCGTTATCATCCATGTGTTTATCCAATGAATAACAATTTAAATAACCAGTGCTGAAGGTATTTTGCTCGAAACAAACTGAGTCTTAACATCAACTTTCATTACACAAGAAGTCTGTGACTTTACTGGATAATATGGTGAAAGTAGGAAGGCAGATAATTGTTGGGTTGTAAATTGAGACACCTGGCTGTCCTCATGAACTAGTTGCTGAAAGTAAGTGTACAGGTGCAGAGTACTGGGATAATGGTAAGATTCTTGGTAGTGTGGACGAGCAGAGGGATCTTGGGGTCCACGTGCATAGATTCCTGAAAGTTGCAACCCAGGTTGATAGGGTTGTTAAGAAGGCATACGGTGTGTTAGGTTTTATTGGTAGAGGGATTGAGTTTTGGAGCCATGAGGTCATGTTGCATCTGTACAAAACTCTATTGCAGCCGCACTTGGAGTATTGCGTACAGTTCTGGTCGCCGCATTATAGGAAGGATGTGGAAGCATTGGAAAGGTTGCAGAGGCGATTTACCAGGATGTTGCCTGGTATGGAGGGAAGGTCTTACGAGGAAAGGCTGAGGGACTTGAGGCTGTTTTTGTTAGAAGAAGGTTATACTTTTATTGCTCTGTATAAACTAAACTTAAGACAAAGTAAAAAGTATAGAAATTGATGATTATTCGTGTTGATCGTCGTGGAAAATATAAAGATGTTTTATCTGACCAATCGAGGGAAACCAGTTGTTGGATGACTGAAAATTCATTTAGAAGTTATTTAATACTCTCACAAACCTCAGTTCCTGGTATCATCACCCAGAAACTAAAGAATTGTAAAGGGAAACTAACTGATGGATAAATAATTACAGGCAGTGGGTGGGCCTCTCAATGAAATTTAAAGACACATTGTTACAATCAAGAATTTGTTCTGGGATATCATGTACAGGTTAATTAAGGATAATTATTAAAACTTTACATTCCCTTCTCGTTGACAATAATTTGGAAGCACACCACGTTAAACGTTAATTCTGTCTCTCTCCACAGGTACAAAGGGAACTGATGAATATTTGATGCAAAATCTTGTTTTACTTTTAGCTTGAATAAGTAATTGTTATAGTATTGTATCTTTATCTAAAATTTATAGCTGGCGTTTCGATGAGTAAAGGTCCTTGAAGAGATAAAACATCCAGAAACGGATTCAAACTCGTCACCATCCAGGCCAAGAAATGGAAAAGTGCAATATTAATCGACAGCTCTGACACCATAAGGAAGCAGAAAACAGACAGAGTGCTGGCTCAATTCGGAAATGTGAGGCTCACCTTTCATTTGTAGTTTTCGCTGCATGACCACCAGGAGTGAGATCAAATCAAAGATTAACAGAACTCCCAAAGTTAAACAGGCGACAACAGGTATGGAAATAGATTTACTTTCGTGTCCTTAAGTAAGAGATTATAGAGAAATTTAACATAGTTAGAGGCTGCCTTGTATAACTATAAAGAATTCATCAAAGAGAAAACGCAGACATTAACTTCAAATTCATGAGATTGCCATCAGCATCAATGTCATTAATCAGGGACATAATGCCAATATGAACATTGATAGTAGTATCATCATTAATACCCGCAGGTGGAGATGAAGGCGAAGTCGTCAACAATTCGGATCCTGTGGAAGAAATTGTACAAATATTTATGAAGATGAAATTTAATTCAGAGACAGAAGTACTGGCACTAATTTGCGACATTAATGATCAACGAGGGGCGCGAGACAGCAAGGTGCTTACCAGAGCAGATCACACTGGCAACTTCCTTGTGATTACATTCACTTTGTGCTGGCCCTGGGGAGAGACAGTCGAACAGAGAGGATTCACTTCCCTTACATTTCACGTCATTCTGCCAGATCACACTTTTAGCCTGGGAGACAGCAGACCTTCCGTGAACTGACAGAGCGAAACCGCATCTCAGCTGTCTGCAGACAACATTGGCATCAGTTATATCCCAGGAATCCCCACACAATGTGCCCCAGCGTTCATCGCACATGATTTCCACTCTCCCTGAACAGTTGCTGTTCTCTCCATCCAGGTGCACGCTATGTTGCAAATCTGTGGCACAGAATGGATTATTATTAAATGCAGTAGAAAACAGAAACATTGCTCTGAGAGAATGCACATTTAAGATGATTTCACACCTGATTGTCGATGGCAGGAATTTGAACTATGGAGCTGATCCTTCGTCACATCATTCCCTGTTAAGAGGGAAAACACGGTGACTCCACTAGAAATCTGTGCTTCAAATCACACCTGACCATTGAGAGCGTTTGTTGAGTTACCTGAACAAACAACACCGGCATCTTCCCTGTGCTCACAGTTGTGTTGTCCCCACGGATTTCTCTGACATTCCCACAGGGTCGACTCGCCTGTAAGACAGTTTATCTCATCAAGCCAAATCGGCCCTGTTCCTGCTCCGAATACCTGAGCTTCATGTTCAATGGACTGGAGGGTACCGCAGTGCAACTGTTTACAAATCACTTCCGCATCGCGATTATCCAGACTTTCCGAGCACACTGTCCCCCAGGTCTCATTGTAGAACACTTCCACTCTCCCCTCACAGCGATGTTTTCCATTCACCAGCCGCATTTCCTTGTGTTCTGTTCATACAAATACAGGCATCTATATGAATAGAGATAATAGAAACTGCAGATGCTGGAGAACCCGAGATAACAAAGTGTAGAGCTGGATGAACACAGCAGGCCAAGCAGCATCTTAGGAGCAGAAAAGCTGATGTTTCGGGCCTAGGCCACAACATATCCAGTTACAGCTGTCAGATGGTGGAAGCCGTTGTGCAGGTAGAGTGGAGATTTACTACAAAGGGACGTGATCATACAGCTTTACACTTTGTTATCTGTATGAATTGATTTTTTTAAGTCCTCTGGCATTCAACGCAGGTCTTGTCAATGAATATGTTTCCTGAGGTACCTTATTGAACGAATGGCAGAAGTTACACACGTACAAAATAGAAGCAGCAGAAGATGCATCGTTCATGGAGCTTCAAAAGCCATTCAGCTAAGTCAAACGAGAATCATGAAAGGATTGAGTATGCAAATTTGTGGAGAGAAGAACCGGGCAGCAAGCAGGAAGACTGAGGTTAAAATAGTCTGTCAAATTGGTCAGAGTGTAAGTGATAACCTCGTGGGACTGGTGTGGATATCGTGGCTCTTTAATATTGGAGGGAATAAATTGGACTTGGTGACCCGAAGGCAATTGCAAACATTTTGATCTGCAACAAATTAAGGAGTATGATTACAGACCAGTAAGGTCGCACAAAAGACAAGTACATGGTAATAACTGGGCAGTATGGCGACCTAAGTGTGATAATATTTTAATTTATCTCATCCTAACTTGATGAAATGTGGCTGAAAGGACAAAAAGACATGCACTCATTGCAAACTAAGCATCGACTTTATATAGAAACACAGTGTGGCCCAGCGATGTACAGACAGGAATCACATTTCTGTTTACGAAACTCAGGGTCATAATTAGTAAATTAAAACAAAAATCCTGGTGGACATTTTGGGAAATATTTGCTTCTCTCCGACTATTTATTCTGGAGCATATGTTCTGCCTTAACACTTAATTTGACGTATATTTGGTCGGAGAATATATTCATGGCAAGACACATTAATGTAGATGAAATAATAGCTTCAATCACTCGTGCAGCGTGGATATGCCATGGACCATGAGGTTCGTTTGCTGTCTATGTTGTACATACTCCCAAATTCACGGTACAGCAGCCCACATGAAGCCTCATCCATAACATTGTTGGAGAATAACAACACTGAGAGTGGCCTCACCTGAGCACATGATTCTCACATCCTCTTTATGAGAACAGTCGTCTTGTTCACCCAGTTGTGCTGAAGGACATTCCCAGAGAAATGATTCGTTTCCGGAACACTTCACATGTTTCAACCAAACTGGGCCTGAGCCCAACCCATTGGAGGAAGGAAATGTCATATCCAGTGCATTTCCACAACCCAATTGTCTGCAAACCACCTCAGCGCCCATCACATCCCAGGAGTCATCACAAACAGATCCCCATGTCCCTTTGTAGTAAATCTCCACTCGACCAGCACAATGGCTTCCACCATCTGACAACCGTAACTGGATATGTTCTGTTAGACAACAAAGCAGATGATTATACATTCAATACACACTTCCTTCTTCGTTCAATCCAGAATAGCACACTGATTCAGGTAAAGTAAGTTTTACCTTTTTCTGTGAGATGCAATAGAAGCCTGAAACTGAATATCTGACAACATTAAGCAATTAAATCATTTTTTTAACAACAATGCAAAACTAATAAATGTTTAAAAAGAAATCTTGCTGCACCAATATCCGAACACACGACTTGACACGTTTACTGCCATTTTCTACCATCCTTAACATTATCTTCGACTGATGCAAATCCTGCCTCATACTTCCTTCAACTCCAAAGTTTACAGCTGACATGTATACCAGAATAAAATGTTGGAACACACAGACAGGAGCGACACCACCCCAATATTCACAATAAGATACTCAACAATATCTTGTTGAGCTTTCCAAAAGATGGTCAAATTTTAGCAGTTCAGGGTGAGCCAAAGACAGTTTGAGAGGAAGGGAGGTTTCAGAGGGAATCATCGATATTGTAGTTTGGTTAAATTGTATTCCCAGTGCTTGTGTTGGATCTATTAAATTCAGAACAAACGAAAGGCCAGACTTGCTGCATCTCGATGAGATCCACAAGTTCTGAATTTACAGGATATTAAGACATTGTCAACAATGGATTTGATTAGTTAAGTGGAAATGTCATAATAGATACATTAACTCAGAAATTATTTGGTAACAATCATGTGAATTTATCAACAACATTTACTGGGATGGAATGCAGGGCAAACTGGTCAGCGGACACAGTCTGAGGTAGGTCATTTAGAGCAGGGTCCTTAATGTCTTCAAGTTGCCAGAAGGTAGCATGAGTGAAGGAAGTGGCTGAGCAATAGTTACTCCAGGCAACAGGATGAAGTTCTCGACTGTATATCAATTGAATTAAAGGTTAAGTTTACAAATGTTAAGATGGCGCAAATAGATGGTATGGGCATGAAAATTTCCTCCTGATCAGCTGTAACAGTTAAAATTGTGAACGCTATGTTTTAGCTTTTGACAGCTTGCTTGGCGAGAGCTTATACTGCAATGTTGGAAATGGTCGTGATGGTAAACAACGAGGCCGTCTGTAAATTCGTAACGACCTCTTTGTACAAAACCCATATCCTGACCAGCAATATCACATGTACCAAATGCTGAAGAGGTAAGAGAGTTGGAGGTGAGATAGAGAAACAGGGAGTGTGAGGGCATGAGAAAAGTGATGTGATATCTTAACAGATTGTGCATGAAAGGCAGTGCATTCATTGTAGTGAGAGGTATCGGTGTTTGGGCAACTGTAGTGGTGGAAATATAGGAATGGGAAGGTCATTTAATATTTGGCTTTCGGCAGGAGAAACCAGATTTGTAGAGTCATAGTCACAGAGGGCTTCAGCAAAGAAAAGGAGTGCCAGCTCGTTGAATAGTTCAGGACAAAAACAAACACATGGCTTTTCTAATCCCAATTCCCAGCACGTGGGTTAGCCTTATATTCCATGGCATCACAATTGCATATCCAAAACCATTCGCATTTTAGGAGGCTTTCTGCCTCTCCCACCCATAAATGCAGTGAGTTCCAGTTTCCCAGCACCCTTTGTGTGAAAATAAATACCCTTGCATCTCTCCTGAAACTCAACACTTTGCATTATCCCAATGCAACTTAGTCATCCATAGCTTAAAAAGGGGAAGGTTTCTTGCTGTCTACCCTACGGACGGCCGTCATAATATTATGCATCTCACAAATGCCCGACTCCTCAATCTCAGAAAACAAAGACAGACTCTCCCATCTCTAAAGTTAAAGTTTTCTAGCCCAATGTAAATCCTGGTAAACTCCTCCCCATTACACACCGGTCACTCCATTAATGTGGATTCAAGAGCCATAATCATTGATCTATCTTTGGCCAAAGTGAAGTTCAATACACTATTTGGATTGTACATTCCCGTGTTCCCCATGCTTAAATAAGCCACCTTACTCTTCAATGGGTTGAATTCCATCCACCACCTGAATACCTGTATGATCACTTTTCCACGCCCTACTGTAATCTAAGGCTATCCTACACACTATTTACCAAAACAACAATTTACTTTTCATCAAAGGAACTTACTGATCAGTCATCGTGCGTTCATTTCTTAACCATTTGTGTAATTCCGTAGTTTCCTGACCAGTCATCCATCCAGCACTCTATGAAAATTTCAGCTCAAACCAAATATTTATCCTTGAGCTACATTATGTCTCATTTTCCACCTTCAGTGAAGCTGATCATCTAAGTTGGCCACGTGGCAATTGTTCCCTCCACATTTCAAAATTTATGTTGCAGTGTCTTATCTTCACAGTCTTCTCACGAGCCCGTGACCATACTACCCACCATTGACTCCCCGCTCCTCATATAACATCACTGTCGCTGTTTCCCATGATAATTATCGCAAGACCACTGTTTTACACAAAAGCCGTCTAGTGTGCGTGAGTGTGAACTTCATTCGGCTTTTTTTAGTCTCCTCAGCGCTGCACAAGATCAAGCCAATGCCTCGAAAGGTCAAAATCTCTGTGGATTGAAGAATGGTCATTGAAGCACACCATTCTCATCAAGCCTTTAACTGCTCCCCATGCTAATCACACTCTGATGGACCTGTGTCCATTTTAATTTTGGGACATAAAATGCTTGTAGATTCTGTCTTGCAAAAGAATTCTCAGTTCCTCACAATCATCCATCAGGTCCACGCCTGCTGTCACACTGGAGTTAAATAATTGTTCTGAGTGACACTGAAGAACAAATGATGTACATACTCGGCAGACAGATCTGTTTTGACACTTCTCAGAAGGCTGAAGTGTAAATCATCTACTCACCTGAGCAGATGACTCCTATATCACTGCTGTCAGTGACGGATGAATTCAATGGACTGGAGATCTTACAGTCCCGGAGCTGTCACTCCTGTCCTAGACACTGAATGCCATACACTCTCAGACGTCCATCACTCTCACTGTACTTTGAAGACTTATGCGTTTCAAAGGCATAATTGCATCCCAATTGTCTGCACACAACATGAGCCGCATTCAGATCCCACAGGGTGTGCAGCGGTCTGCCCCAGCTTCCATTGTAGTAAATTTCAACTCGGCCATCACAGCGGCTTCCGCCATTCACCAGCCTTGGCCACCAATTTTCATCTGCAACGCAAAATGCATTTGGATCAACGGCTAAATTGAATAGAGACATTCAAAATTAACAATCAATCAAAGGAAAATGTAACATTTTTAACAAAATCATTCAGCATAGCTTATCCAGTATTGTCCAGTATTTTCTCAGAGAAATTTTAATCTGTGTCATCAACCTTCTCTTCCAAACATTTGGAAAAAGAGGGGAGCAACACGTGTCTTCAATATGGAACAATGGCAAAATGAAGTGTCCTATAAACAGTCCATGACGATTTCTGGGAAGCTGTCCGATGATGTCAGAAGCTGGAAATTCAAATGCTTCATGATTAGTCGAGATCCGTTATGCCTAATTTATTATACATCGTCACAGGCAACATTGGTGAGGATTTACTCTGTGCTTCCAACTTTACTGTTTTTGAATGTTCTTTGAATGGTGCAAATTGCCAATATCCGATTGATACGTCCGAGCATTTCAATAATAATTCCCTCACCATCGTTTCATTAGAATCTCAGTGCATCTATTTCTCATATTCCTGCGCACCCTACCCCACCCAGACTGACAAACTACCCCCTTGCTTACACATTCCGACCCATGATATTAGATTTGAAATGGCTTATCCGTAACTAGTTCCGGCTAATCGAGTGACTGCACTGTCAAACACATATTCCCATCAAAACAAAATGCTAAAGGTCTCCAATGACTTCTTTATCTCGACATGAGTCATTGCATTGCATCACACCATCAGCATCTGAAAATGGGTAGCCTTCTGTTCTGTGGTGTTCGCAATGTGAGTAATGTGAGGTTTTGCACTTTGGAAAAAAGAATACAGGCATGGACTATTTTCTAAACGGTGAGAAAATTCGCAAATCAGAAGTACAAAGGGATCTGGGAGTGTTGGTCCAGGATTCTCTAAAGGTTAACTTGCAGGTAGAGTCCGTAATGTTGTCATTTATCTCAAGAGGGTTGGAATATAAAAGCAGCGATGTGCTTCTGAGGCTTTATAAGGCTCTAATTAGGCCTCATTTAGAATACTGTGTCCAATTTTGGGCCCCACACCTCAGGAATGACTTACTAGCCCTGGAGCATGTCCAGCGGAGATTCACATGGATGATCCCTGGAATAGTAGGTTTAACGTATGATGAATGGCTGAGGATCCTGAGATTGTACTCATTAGAGTTTAGGAGGTTGAGGGGAGATCTTATAGAAACTTACAAGATAATGTATGGTTTAGAAAGGGTGGACGCTAGGAAGTTGTTTTCGTTAGGCGGGGAGACTAGGACCCGTGGGCACAGCCTTAAAATTAGAGGGGGTAAATTTAAAACTGAAATGAGATGACATTTCTTCAGCCAGAGAGTGGTGGGCTTGTGGAATTCATTGCCGCAGAGTGCAGTAGAGGCCGGGACGTTGGATGCCTTCAAGGCAGAAATCGACAAATTCTTGATCTCAGAAGGAATCAAGGGCTACGGGGAGAGTGCAGGGAAGTGGAGTTTAAATGCCCATAAGTCATGATTTAAATGGCGGAGTGGACTTGATGGGCCGAATGCCCTTATTTCCACTCCTATATCTTATGGTCTTATGGTCTTATGTCACATTTTCTGGAATTAATATTGAGTTCCACAGCATACTGGCATACGCTCACTCCTCATTTGACTTCAAACGCTGTTGGATATTCTCCTGTCAAAATTACATCAGCTGTAGAAAACTCTTTTTCTCTGAGGCCTCTTTCCAGTTTAGCAGATCAGAAGTCTAAGTACGCATTTACTCCTTCAAGCAAAGTTGAGCAGTGAAGAAGATCATGGTTCAGAGTGAGAGTTCCCTCGTCTGTTTCAACATCTGCCCCTTCACTCCTTACCCTTCAACCTGAACTCAATCTTCCAACCAAAATCTACTAAGTTTTTTCTTGATTAAAATGAGAATCCCATTCTGCACAAATTCTTCTGAATGGAGTTTTAGAATCTGTCACCATTCTGAGAAAAATAGAAACTGTTTGTTGCTGTTCAAAGGGGAGATTATGATTTCCAAAACACTTGTGACAGAATAAGATGATGAGTAGAATTTGTTTTTGCAAAGCGAGAATTTCATTCACTAGTTTTATAGTCGGGAGGAAGCGTGGCTTTCTTTAAAAATTCCTTGCCCTAAACTCATGTCAACGTCTTTAAAAAGTGTTAACAATGTGTGCAGTTTCTGCAGAGACATTTGTGACTGTTCAGATGTTCCCTGCGAAGATCATAAGGCTGCTCTCCCTTTAAACAGAGGCGACCTGTGGGTGATTTAACCTGGTGGTTTCCTCTTGTCAGGTACAGGGCGACTTAAGAATGCTAGGACTTCCGCCGCAACTTCAGATTGTAGGAGTAATGAACTAACGCTTTTGGCAACGTAATGCAGCACATCCAGCCGTTCAGAAGACTGAGCCATTCCAGATATGAATGCAGCAGTCCAGTGCGACGACATTGGCAAAAGTTATCAATATTTAATGTATGAAGGCAACTTACTTAAATGTGGACAACAAAAGAGTCTATATGCTTTTGATATTTGAAATATTTTCAATGTTGAAAGGCATTTTATAAAATACGATGCAGAGTATCTAGGGGAGCAAATCCCAAACAGTGCACCAGAAGCTGGCGGGTCGACAATTATTCTCCAATCGAGCCGTTTCAGAATCTAGAAATTTGGCCGTAATCTTGCGTTCCGTTCTGCTTTCCATGCTTCGTTTTCTTTTCGATTTCAATCAATCAAATGTTTTGAAGAAAGCTGAGTCGTTGAATTGTTCAAAATCGTTAGAAAATCAGAAAAAGGAGGGTTGATTACAATTTACACAACATAATCAGGAAAGCCTTCACAGGCAGGGGATTGACTTTTGATTACAATGCGGCATGGAGTTTTCAAGTTGGCATTTAGTGACAGTGTAGACTTTCAAAATTATCTGATGGTGTCACATACCGATGTGTTCAAACCATTAATTGTGGCAGTTAACAACATTAGTTACACACACAAGGGATTGCAGATCTGATACATGGAACTTAATACAAAGAAATGTCAGAGTATGTTTTGACAGCCTGGAAAATGACGTGCAACATGCGTTCAGAGGCTACAACATTTCATGTTTCACATTACGAATAAGTGTGCCTTTACCAAACGACCGAGGGCTGCAAGAGCTGAGACGCTTGAGATTGACAGGAAACTTGGCAATATGACCAGCAATGCACCTTAAATTTCTAAAAAGTGTTAATTGTTGCAGAAGTAGAAACTGTATGATTGCTATTCAGTTGTGTTTAGGTCGACAGAAAAGCATCATGTCCAATTACGTGAAGCATATAATTCAGAAAGAGTGCCGTAGTCCTTGAGCAAGTGCAGATGAAGACTCCTCGAATAGAAATACCAGCAGGCATTTATCTTTGTGAAGTTTGGATTGAAGTAGCTGTGGTTCGTGTTGAAGCAATGAAGCTGCAGCAGGTAGAGGTCAAGGAGAATATGACTAACTTGTAGAAGACACGAAAAGAGAAAGAAAAACTGTTCCCGTGAACTGGGACGAGTTCTAGAAAGCGTAAGGGGCACAAATGTTGCAGATTGGGGCAACAGGTGTCGTGCATGTTGGAATGACAGCGAAACAGACATCTGACAATATAGATACTATTGTAAAGGGCACTCTGACATTTATGCAAGATAAATTCAAACCAATGTGAAAGCTAAAAGAACCAAAAAGATAGTCTTTGGGTTTCATGTCAGGTTCAGAATATGATTGCTGACAAATGACCCGCAGGATGATACATGACAGTTGACGACCCATTGTGAATTGGAATCGTTGCTGAAGAATTTATCAGAAAGAGAGATGTTCAATAATTTCAAATATTTTGAAAACTTTCTTGAAATATAGATTCGCAGCTGGGACTTTTAAAAAGTTTATCGAACAGATGTAAATTTAATTGCCTGAAGATCACTTTAATCGATCTACATTGAACAGTGCTTAATATTACTGTGAACGAATGGCTTTTAAATAATTTAGATGGTCAAATGTATTGAGACAGTTTACCAACTTGAAGAAACCCTTTTTTCCAAAACAAATACAAACATTTCAAAGAATGTGTATTTCAATATATTTTATCTCATTGCATTTCGTGCACAATGCCATGAGAAACTACAAGGATCGGTTTCGACTTGACACCATCAAAGTAATGTTAGGAGTGCCATCGCAATCACGTTGGACGACTTAAAGTGAAATTATTTATTTTCCATTAAGTGTGTACTCACCAGAACATGTCAGGGTGACATTGTTGAGTCCACTGCAATTCTGGTGAATGGATGAAGACCGAGGGCACTTCCCCAGTTGAGTCTCGTTGCCCGCACATTTAAAGACCTCATTACCCATCGGCACAGTACTGTCTCCCGAATGAGCAGAGCTTGAAACAGACACAGCTACTCCACAATGAAGCTGTGCACAGATCACATTGGCGTTTTTTAAATCCCATTCCAGGCTGCACACGGTTTTCCAGGTGTCGCCGAACTTGACCTCCAGCCTGCCAGAGCATGGGGAATTTATATGTACCAACCTTGGAACCCTGTGCTCTGGAGAGAAACAAAATGCACTCAATCGTCAGGAATTGCAACAATTATAACTCGCATTATTGACGGGTAGATATTCGTTTGATTACTGACAGATTTATCACATTTGCGTGTGTAGCTTCCCAACAATCTCTGCGGTGTTGGTGCCCTGTCGACCTCATTTCTGTTCGCCCCCGATTCCTGACCAACAGCTGGTCTGCCACAAAGAGATTTTCAGCCTGCAGATAGCTGATCCAAAGTGACTCTGCTACACTACGCAGTGTAGAATCATATTATTCATTTGGGTGATATACCTGATGGTTCCAGCCCTGCAGCTCTATCAATGTGGCTTTAAGTGATATCACCTCTTCTGTCCCATCACCGGAGGGTAAGGACTGACAGGCAACCATCTCTGCATTTATCGTCAAACATTCAACACGTTGTGTAAACGGAATAAACCTGTAATCCCGTTGTAATGATATCCATAAATATTGGACGTTTGTCATTCTGCTGTGATACCGCGTTGTGATGGAATTCCATAGAAATAGCAATCGGCTTTTACCTGAACAGATGACACCAGAATCATTGGTGTGTGGAGCAGAGCGGTTGTCGTAACCCCATTCCACTGATGGACAGTCCCGCAGAGCATGCTCAGTCCCACTGCACCAAACGTTTCCTATCACAATGGGTCCGGATCCTGGTCCAAAGTGAGACCCTCCCAGTGCAGAGACCGCAGCCCCACAGTCCAGCTCCCGACAGACAACATTAGCATCAGGCAGGTCCCAGTTATAATCATCTACAGCCCCCCACAGGCCCTTGTAATGAATCTCCACTCGGCCAGCGCAAGGACTGTCTCCATTCTCAAGTCTCAGGCTCACCGACTCTGTAAAAAACGGGAATACCGACTAAGGTTCACAGTGTTTAAACATGGAAACTCGCATCACAGCCCACATCCCCCGTTCACCATTCAATAGTTGCGAGGGTATGGTACAAATGCACACTGCCACCATGTCATTCAGAAAGCGGACTGTATTTGGTGAAAGGGTAAGGGTCTTTTCATAAAGTGGTGTTCACTTGCAGAGACCGATGCTCAGAGAAATCTTTCGAATGAAGCATTTACTCTAACTGTGCCAATGTGAGATTTTTTTAAGTTATTATTCATTTATAGGACAAGGGCATCTCTGCCTAGGCCAGAGTTCATCACCAGTCCCCAGTTGCCTCCGAGAGAAGGTGAGAATTGGCTGGATTCTTGAACCGCTGCAGTTCAGCTGCTATGAATTGACTGACAACGCCTTTTTGGAGGGAATTCGAGGATTCTTACCAAGCAATATATTCGCAAGACAGGATACTGAGTGCTTTAGAAGCTGGTTGCTTGTAAGTCCTCAGCAGATGGTAGCCATCCTACGCATCTTATGCCTTTGTCCTTCTCAATGGGGGTGATCGGGTGTTGCGTTGTTACCGACTCAGGAGCCGTTTGAATTTCCGCAGTGCACCTCGTCGATGGTACACACTGCTGTGACCGAGCATCGGGAGTGCAATAACTCACTGTGGTGCCAGTGAAGCGGGCTACTTTGTCCTGAATGGTGTCAAGCTTCTTGAAAGATGTTGGAGCTGCACACATCCAGGCAGGCATTCAGTAAATATTTCAACTTCTGGGAAGGTGAGAGGGACAGGCCAGGAATAGCCTGATTGAAGTTATTTAAATACGTTTCCGACAGCAGCACTGTATGTTTAGCTGGTGTTTCACACTCTCCCCATTCATTGTCTCCATCTAAGAACAGCAGTATGAGCGAGAGCTGATCCTTCATCTGTCCTGACCAGGAACCTTCATTCACTTCCTCAGGAGGAAGACATTGAGGACAGATCGTGAACCCTCATTCATTTTCTCGCTACCTGAGAACAACAGTCTGAGAGTAGATTGTCGTTCACTCTCTCATCTCCAGCAATCCTGAAAATAGAGACCTTCAGGAGTATTGCATCCACCTTCAGTTATTTGCAGACAGCTGGTTAATTCATGAACATTAATTCATGCACATTACCATCACAACATGAGACTCAAGCAGATGCGCCAGAATATCGGGATTCTACTGCATATGTTAATGACATAGAGTTACCTTTGCTCTCGGCCTGAGTGTTGACAACTCTACCTGAAATAGATGGATTAGATTAAAGTGTTAGGAATCAATGCAACACTTAGAAATAAACACAACACATACAAATAAATGGGGGTTAAGAATTGTCAATGCGTAGTGAAATGAGCGATGTCTGCCAATGTGAAATTATCATTTTAAGCAATGCATACAGAAAAATATTGCAGCGAAGAACAATTCACAGTAACTAATTAGCAAATAAATGCAGTAATACGATTCCTTTTAAGTGTTGCGTTTGGCACCTTAAACATTAAGTTTTATCCTGTTTTCTCCTTAGTCATTACAATATCTCACAGGAATTCTCAGTTTCTGCAATTCCAAGACGTGGTTTTATCCTGCTTCAAAATGGATAGTTCAGTACATAACTACCAAAAAAATTCTAGTGGTCAAAACAAGGGGTCGACGGCATTCCGCCCAAGGTGCCTGTGCTATCTCTTTGAACAAATTGCTTAATTAGATCCATTTCCTTTCTTCATTGCCCTGAAATTATCACTCTGAGTGTGGGCTATCACCTTCACCGATACTGGGTGCAGGGCGGCGATGAATTCGATTTTTGATGTCTCAACTGCATTCTGAGCTTGCTTTGTTAATGATGTTCAATGATAATATATTGCACTCCTATCCCAAGCCGATGCAGGAACGAAAACATAATTTAAATTTAAATCACTTTAACGTTTCTCCAACTGCATGATAAACTTCGATAATATACAATTTCCTGTGAATTTTTTCCAATACAATTTTTTAAATAACGTGGAAACATGCAGTCGGTTGTTTTCAATATTGGAAACATTTCTCTTCCGTTTCCACGCATTGAGCCAAGAACGGCCGTCAGCCAGATTAGTTCACAGACGGTCTCTCAGCACCAGCTGGGATTCATTCACTCCTTGCTGTACAGATTGTCTTATAACATGCAACCACCGACTAAAACATGTTTTTATCTGTTTATCGTGTGTGGGGAACGCACTTCATTTCAATGCTGAATGCATATTTCTTTTTTTTCGGTAGTTAGTCATGGAAAATTAACAGCAAAAATCTAGAACAATGACTTGCAGGCTGGTGCATGCATTGGGACATTGACCATCTTTATCCAATGAAATTTCAATCATTCCTCTTTCTCCGCTTGTACTTTTTCAGTTCATTAAACCACGAGTTTTATTGCCTGTTCTCCCGTATGCTGCTGAATAATTAACCACGTTTGTGGGAATTTGAAACTATTGTTTCCTAAACTGTTAAAATACGTCAAGTTAATTAATATTGCAAAATCTCTGTTGATTTAGTAGCCAAATATATTGGAAAGACGTTAAACGACTTTTGAAACTCTCTGCGTAATATTTTACAAGACAGGGTGGTCACCTCAGTGCGACACATGAGACTTTTGATGTTCCTGATTAACTAAGCAGTTTTTAAACCAATAAACTCACGTCAGATCGGCGGCATTATTTTGAACACAGTACCTGGCTACAGCACTGTTACAGACTAAGACCACTCAAGCAATTTTGTTTGTGCCTCGAGACTGGGTGTGATTACAGAATAAATCTGGTTGTTCTCAGACACACAAGTACTACCTCACATGATAATTCTATTTCGACGTTTCAGAAGACATAATTTTCAATGTGGAATGAGCTGAGAGTCGGTGTAATCACCGAATTCTACACATTCAACTCCAACATATTCTGTTCTAATGCACATTGCTGGCTACATCAAGCAGACTCGGTATACCTGGCAAAGTGCCAAGTTCATTTCCGGTCTGCTTCAGTTGCACAGGGGAGCAAGAGCTTTGCTAATAAAAAATAATTGTACTGTTTATTTAGATTCCGAAGCATAAACACAATTTGATTGATTTCTCCATAATTGAATTAAAATTCAATTGTGACGGAAACGTAAAGAAGCAAATTACAGCCCGTGAAAGAAATGCAGAACAGTTGTCACCTTCGAATTTTAAATAACATGGAATTATACAAAAATTGTAGATAAACACTAATGCAACAATATCTGGTTTTATATGACTTTCACCATTAATTTGAAATCAACAACAAACCGAATGGATATCGAATTGTACTCGAGTAGCAGGATAATTTTGTGAATAAAGATTTCAACTCATAGAAGAAGATAAAAAATTGACTTGAGCATTTCTTCCTGAAAGTGCTTATCCCATTCGTTCCTTCTTCTAACCAGAAATTTATAACAGAGAAGTACTGCATCAAGGAATCAGTTGTACATAGCTTTGTTTTGAGTTGAAAATTGAAATGGTCTACATAACTTCCAAGCTCATCTCATGCACCTGTCCAACTGGTTAACAAAAGGAACTCCACAAATCGATATATAAACACAAGAAACACAAACACATACATACATATATCTCGCAGAGGGCAAAACAAAGAACACTTCATATCTCATTGAATATTGAGTAAAGTTTGAAAAGAGGCTATGAAACCGTATTAGCACATAGAGAGGGATTGACATGTAAACGAGAACTGTTCACATCCTACCGTGGCATAGTGATAATCACAATTTCATCCAACGTATCTATACTTCCCCTATAAGTGGAGCACAGCTGCTGGGTTTTCGACATTGGTAATCTTGTGGCTCCCAAAACTTGCTCATTGTCAACAATACACAGTCCGAGTTTATCAAAGAAACACAGCTTTAACTTGTTGCACTGAATGGCAACAAAACTTTCAGATGCTGGACAGTACCTGGGATGAAGAAATCAGTTTGATATGTATCCCATCCAATAGCTCAAAAACTCAATGCATTCAAGACCAACGCTCAACCATGGAAGGGGCACCATCACATTTAGCTGCAATAAATCAGCTGACCTCCTTCAGGCAAACTAACAAAGTGGCAACGACACCACCTGCAAAGGTGCACAGAAAATGGAAATTCCACCACCAGCAAGTCCCCATCCTGACTGGAATGACATTGTTCTCATTGATTGAAGCTTGACAAGGTTCTGTAGATCTCTTCCTCACAGATTGGGGATGTTCCTATTTCAATGAAATGCAATTTTCCTGAATTCAAATCACCACGGCTAGTTTGGATTTTCAATAATGCTGGCAACACAAAATATCCGTGTATTTTTGAGCAAACAGAAATAGAGTCACAGGATTAATTCCCTCCCATTAATTGTCTGGTAACCCATTCATTGTTATGAATAAATTAAGCAAACGTTTCAGTCAAGATATTTCAGTAATAAGACTTTTGGAATGGTTCTGGTTGTTAACCAATACCTGGAGCAGCGTATCAGTTATGCATCAATATGTTTACACAAAACATGAGTGCAGGTCAAGTGACTTAATGTAACATTTCAATTACTCGCCTCACACCACTGTTAAGCAAGTTATGCTGTAAGTACTATCTGAGAGAAATGCCCGTCCTTGCGTGAATTCTGTCGATGGCAAACATAGTAATGGCTGGTGTTTAGAAGACACCGCCCAGAATCCTCTGCACACGAATCTAATACGACATCTGTCCAGCTGTTTTGGTTGAGACAAATGAGATGTTTCCAACATTTTGTCGAATAAGGTGCCTAAAACTCTAAGCAAAGCGTCGAATCCAGGATGTGATATCCAATTGTCCCAAAGTCAATATTTATTCTCCAATAAAGTCCACTGTTATTTTTCCCCAGAGTGTGGATATGTCATCTTAATCTTGTGATCCCTTCTTCATCTTGTATTTCCTATTTTTTCACTTGAAGTCATAAAATTTATTGCAAAAGGATAAGTAATTCAAGTGCTCTATAACACCAGAAACTCGGAAGAGGGAACTCTTTAAATCTTATATCCCATACGAAGGAATTCGATTTCAAGCTGTGTGTTTGAGGTTTTTGTAGAATGAGGCATGGACATTTCCAGTTTTGCATTAAGATGCAAAATAACAGTTCAAAGTTTACTTGTGATGCTCGATATTTATGTGTTGAACTCTTTAATTATGGCAGCAAGCAATTTTAGTAGGCCATACAGAGGAGAGCAGAACGGATAGACAAGTGACAGATGGAAATTAATGCAAAGTGGTGTTGGGGGGATGGTGTAGTGGACACACTTTGGCCCGTTGGAAAATACTGTGTAAAATATATTTGAAGGCTTTCACTTTTTCACTATTCATTTTCTGACTTCGTGCACTAGATGGAGGGGCACTTCAAGAGCTCAGCTGCTTGAAGTTGACATAAAACTTGACAGAGTTGTCAGAAATGGAACTTCAACTTAAACTTGTAAAGAGAGTTAATTCGGGCAGAAGCAGAAACGTTATGCCAACTGTTATCCACTTTTCTTTAGATCAATAGAAAAGAATTGTTTACATCTGAGAGTGATGTCGAGAAGGATTCTGAGAGGTGTTATCTCACGCACTGCGACCACGGAGGGGAGAGCAGATGAGTTTTCTTCAGTGATCTGTGCAAGGGCAAGCAACAGAGGGCGCTGCAGTGGTGTATTCTGCGCATGTGTCTATGATGCCAAATCACAGACCCTGTGAAATTGTGACCAAGCGGCTCAGTCGTTAGCTCTGTTACCTGACAGCACCAGGCACCCGGGGTCGGTACCAGTCTCAGGTGGCTGCCTGTGTGAAAATTGCCTCTTCTGCACGAGTCTGCTTCGGTTTTCTTTGGGGGCTCTGGTTACCTCCCATAGCCCAAACATGTGCAGCCTGTAGGGCGTTGTTGTGCAAAGTTTTCCATAGAGTCAACAGATGAGTAAATCATGTGGGTTAGCCATGGGATGATCGTTGGTGAGTAGTTGTGGACTTGTTGGGCCTTCTTGGCACAGTAGGGATTCTATGATTCATGTACACCACACAATTCACAATGAACTTCACCCTCCCTGAGGAGCTACAGATGAGTAATACTCGTCAACATATGCAAACAGGCTTCTTTTTTCGACATTTTTGTATTGGACCAGCAATTGTTGGTCTTGAAGCAGTGGAATTGGTTGAGATAGATTTATGCCAGAATGTGACTTGCTTGAACACAGCAGCTGAGGAAAAAATACTCCCATTAGGTGATCATCGGAGGAGTAATGTCCACAAATGTTCAGGTTTACTGCAAGAGTTGTGGTTTGCATTGGGATAATACTGAAGTGGGCAACTGATATATTGGCACTTTTGTAAAATGCACAGGGCAAGCTAAATTCAAACCAACGTGACAAGTGAGGGAAGGAAAAGGATCGCTTTCAGACGCCATATTAGGTTTAAAATGTGACATTGGAAAGATGATTAGGCTGATGCATGCCAGACGATGAGGTGTTGTGATGTTCACATGCCTGCTGATGACGTTGTTGGAAAATGCGGTGCTCGATAATTTCAAACAATTTGGAAACAGTGTTCAAAATATTATCGGGTTACGGAAGGTAACAAAGAAAAATTAGGCAGGCTTAACATAAAATTGATTGCCCAATATTCACTTCACTTCAATGTACCTACGTTACCTTGTGCTTACTATTATTGTGATAATCGACTTTTAGACAATATAGACAATAATATATGTTGAGTCTGGACACCTTACAAGCTCGAAGAAAATTTATTTCTAATACAACCGTCAATATTAAATTTATCACATCGTACTTAGTGCATGACTTGAGTAGAAGCTACAAGTCTGAACTTAGAGTTGAACTGTTCGAACAAAGACAGGAATGGCAGCGTCTTTCGATTCACAAACAATAAAGCGAAATGTGTTTCTTTTTCAAAAAGTCCATACTCACCAGAACATATCAGGGTGACATTGTTGTGTCCACTGCAATCCTGGAGAATGGATGAAGAATGAGGGCACTTCCCCAGATGAGTCTCATTGCCCGCACATTTAAAGACCTCATTAGCCACGAGCAGAGTACTGTCTCCCGAAGGAGCAGAGCTTGAAACTGACACGGCCACTCCACAATGAAGCTGTGCACAGACCACATTGGCGTTTTTCAAATCCCAGTCAAGACCACACACTGTTTTCCAGGTGTCACCGAACTGGACCTCCAGCCTGCCAGCGCATTGGGAATTTCCTGGGACCAACCTCGGTGATCTGTGTTCTGAAAAAAAAGCACTGAATCATTAGAAATTATGACAATTATAACTCACATCATTGCCTGATGAACATGTATCTGATTACTGATAGATTTGTCACATTCCCTTGTGTAATGTTCCACCAGTCTGTGTAGGGTTCGTAACCTGTTGACCTCATTTATGTTCACCCACAAAATGCTCACCCTCATCTGGCCCAAGAGAAAGAGATTTTAGCCTGCAGATAAATGACACAAATTTACTCAGCTACACTACACAGTGTAGAATCTTATTATTCATTGAGTCATATATCTGGTCGTTGCAGTACTGCAGTTCTAACAATGTGGCTTCAAGTGGAATCACATTGGTCACCTATTCTGCCTCTTCACTTGAGGGTAAAGAGAAATGAGTAATCACCTCAGCCGTTACCATCACGTATTCAACACATTGAATACTTATATTGAATAAATCAGACATTCTATTATTATGATGTTCGCAGTTATTTGAACAGTTGTAATTCCATTATCATATCCCTTTCTGGTTTCAGACTGCCAGGTTGTGATGCAACTACACAGAAACGGCAGTCATACAATTACCTGAGCAGATGACACCAGCATCATTGGCGTGTGAATAGGTGTAATGACCCCATTCCACTGATGCACAGTCCCGCAGAGCACGCTCGGTCCCGTTGCACCAAACCTTTCTCGTCACAATGGGTCCGGATCCTGCTCCAAAGTGGGCAAAGCGAGGGGCAGAGACTGCACTTCCACAGTTCAGCTCCCGACATACAACTGTAGCGTCTCGCATACCCCAGTAATTACTGTGCACAGTCCCCCACAGCCCATTGTAATGAATTTCCACTCGGCCAGCGCAAGGACTGCCCCCATTTTCAAGTCTCAGTCTCACAGTCTCTGTAAAATACAGCAATAGCAAATAAGGTTCACAACATGTAAACATGAAAACTCCTATCATATTGCATATTCCCGATCATCTTGTCATGGCTGTGAGGGGTTGATACAGAGGTACTCTGCCACAATATAACTCAGAAAAAAGAATGCACATGTTGAATGGGGAAGAGGCACTATGTAAAGTGGCGCTCACTCACAGTGAGGGGAGGTCAGAGAAATTTTTCAAAGGGAACATTTGCTCTAAATGGGCCAATGAGAGAACATTTTTATTATTGATTCGTTCGGCATGGGCGTCGCTGCCTGGACCAGAATTCTTTAACTGTCCCTCATTGCCCTCCTTGAGAAGACTTTGGTATGCTGGTTTCAAAAACTGCTGTCGTTCACGTAATGTAAGTAAACCCACAACGTCTTTCAGGAGGGAACGCTAAGATTCTGGCCGAGCAATGTTTTTCCAAGGCAGGACACCGAGTGGTTAAGAAGGGGAAATTGCAGCTGGTGGTTATCCCATGTAGCTGCTGCCCTTGTCTTTCTGGATGGAAGTGTTCGGGTGTTTGTCAGAGTTTCTGAGTTTCTGCAGTGCATCTTGTCGATCATGCACACCGCTGCTGCTGAGCTTTGGTGGTGGAAGGACTCGATATATTGCCAGTCAAGTCGGCTGTTTTGTCCTGAATGGTGTTGAGCTTCTTGAGCTGCAACCATCCAGGCAAGTGTTCAGAAAATACTTTAACTTCAGGAAAGCCACAGGAATTGAGCTTGCATTAAGGTTCATGTGTTAACCAGCTGACGGTGCAAACTGAAGTGGGATGCAATACCATTTCCACGATTCCTCGAGACCAGAGTCCCGAAAGGCCAGGAACAACCTGCTTTCTATCGTGCTCTGCACTGATTTGCGATAAGACACGAAATGTTCGCCCTGGGAACATAATAAAATGAGGCGGTACATCCATCCAGCACAGCCAGAAATATTGTGGGATGCGTGGTCATGTGACAGAATGACGGCATTTCCCTTCACTTGTGTTGACAGCTGGTTAACTCATGAACATTAATGCATGTGCATTGAGTCCACAACATGTTGTTCGAACAGACACATCAGGATACAGGGATTCTGCTCCATATGATAATGGCATTCAATTACCTGTGCTCTCAGCCTGAGTGTCCACAAGTCTGCCTGAAATACAAGGATAAGAATAAAGGGTCAAGAATCAATGTAATACTTAGATATAAATCCAACAGATACAATTAAACTGGGGGTAAGAATTTGCATTACTTATGAAAATAAGTGATATCTAGAAATGAGAAATTATCATTTTATGCAATACATACAAATCAGGAAATATAATTTCTGCTGCAAACAAATATGTTTTTTTTGTCATTTTTCCTGAATTTAACCGAATTGTTTTCACCCAGACAGTTGCACTGACAAACCAAATTACTGGCATCTTGGCGAGGGACTTTAGGATGCATGTGTTGGCAGCGTGAAGGCTTCACAAAATTACTGATTGTTCTGCTCAGTAATGCATTGCTGGCCTACTCAACATCATTAGTATCCCCGGAGAGAGCAGTAATATTTTCCAGCGTGGTAAGAGCAAGCTGCGGCATTAAATCTTTGCAGGGTTTTAAGACTTTTGCTCGATTAACAACACTGAAATAAACAACGATTCACAGTACATTGTCTGATAATAAATCCAGAAAGTACAATTCTTTGTAAGTGTTTCAATGGGCACTAGATTTTATCGTCTTCCCCTGGCTACACGGCAGCAGCAAGATCAGTTATCAATAATATCTGGCAGGATTTCTAAATCTCCCAATCCCAGGGCATGCTGCATTACCAAGTTTCACTATGGATCATTTGAAATGTAAGTGCCAAAAATAAAAAAACCGCAATTCTCGTGGTCAAAACAAAGGAAGGATATCATTCCCTTGAAGGTGCCTGTGCTGCCTGTTTGAACAAACTGCTCAATTGGTTCCATTTCTTTTCCTCATTCCCCTCAAGTGGTCACTTTCCCAGTGTCCATTACCCACGACAACTGCACTGGGGACAGGATGGTGATGAACCCGTTTTGCATTTTTTTCAAGCATCAACTGCATTCTGAGCTTGTGCTGTTAATGAAGTTAATTGATAACATATTGTACTCCTACACAAATGTTGCAGGAATCCAAATACATATTTAATTTAAATTCAGTTGCAATTGCTTCGATTCTGTGATTAATTTTGCTGATTTTTAATTTCCTGCGAATGCTTTCCCAGACAACTGTTAAATAATGTAGAAGCATTTACTTGGTTGTTTTCAATCTCGAAATCATTTCACTTCTATTTGTTGAGTCCCTTCTGCACAGATTCTCTTGTAACACGCATTCTCTGAACTGACACATCCTTTACTTGTTAATGATGTACGCATTGTCCGTTCAATTTATTGCTGAATGTTTATTACTCGCTCTTTTTAAAATTTCATAATGTAGTTAGTTGTGGAATATGAACAACAATAATCTAAACACTGCCTTATAGACTGGTGCATGAATTGGCATGTTGTTCTTCTTCATCCAATAAAATGTCTGTCTTTCCTCTTTCTCAGCCTTTGGTCTTTCACTTCATTAGACCACCCACTTCTCCCTTATAATGCTGAATAATTACTGTGCTACTGAGAATCTGAAACTATTGATTCTTGTACTGTTCTATGCACATTAAGATAATTAAAATTGCAAGAGGTCTGTTGATTTAGTCGAAATAAACGCATAGAATGGTTGGCACAGTGGCTCAGTGGTTTGCTCTACAACCTCACAGCGCCAGGGACCCGGATTCGATTCCACTCTTGGCTGACTGTCTGTGTGGAGTTTGCACATTCTCCCCGTGTCTGCATGGGTTTCCTCCGGGAGCTCCAGTTTCCTCCCACAGTCTAAACGTGTGCAGGCTAGGTGGATTGGCCATGCCAAATTGTCCAAAGTGTTCAAGGGTGTATGGGCTATGGGGGAATGAGTTTGGGTGCGATGCTCCAAGGGTCACTGTGGACCTGTTGGACCAAAGGACCTGCTTCCACTCTGTAAAGATTGTATGTAGAAGAGGTAGTTATTACATTTGAAACTCTCTGCACAAGATATAGGCTGTTGACCTCTATGTGATGTATCAAACATCTGGTGTTCTTCACTGACAGGGCAGTTTTGTAAGCAGTTAATCCACTTCAGAACAGTGGCATCATTTTCAGCACAGTAGCTGACTAGAGCACTGTCACAAACTAACACTGCTCGAGCAATTTTCCTTTGCAACACTGTATTGGATATTATCACAGAAACAATCTGACCGTTTCGGAACATGCACGCGCTTCAGCTCACGTTTTAAAATGTGCTATCTCACATTTTTTTTTTGCAATGGTGTGGCGGACATAATTTTCAATGTAGAATGAGCTGACAGTCGATATAATTCATTCAGTTCTATACATTTCACCCTGAAATACTCGTTTCTTAAACAGATTGCTGCCTACAACCAGCTGAATCGGTGTGACCTGTAAGATGACAAGTTCATTTCCAGTCTGCTTCAGCTACACACTGGGGACAGTAACATTTTTTTCAATTGTGAGGTTTATTTAGATTTCAAAATGTAAACTCAATTTAACTGAAATTTCCATAATTCGTTTGTTCCTTCTTGGAAGTATACATTTATAACAGAAAAATAATGTATCAAAGAGCCAGTTGTTCATAACTTCAGTACGAGGTGAATATCGAAATATTTATGCGATTTCCAACTTCATATTTCATGCCTTTCTCCAACTGCTCAACTAAAACCTGTATCAACGTAATGAATAAAACCAGCCCTCATCATAATATTTGTTATCTGATCTGAGAATGTTGTTACTTTAGGCTAAATAAATATTGTGTGAAACAAACCAATTTGTCTAACCGTTTCACAACTGGAGAGATTCCAATGCATGCGATGAAATAAAATTGTGTGCAGGAGTCCCACACCCAGAGAAATTTTGCTTCTCTAACAAATCTCTCGATTTCTTCTCGTAGTTTCTTCTCTGTTCCTTTTCTGTGAAACGAGACGTCTACTTCTGGAATACTAGTATGCCTGAAAGGTTAGACATTCTCCGCATTTATAATCATTCACATAATTCTGGTTCAGAACGTTTTCAAATCTTTCTTTCAATTGTTCTGAACAATTTCCCCTTCTGTGAGAAATTATTCTTGCATTACTCCCCAAGTGAACCCAAAAGGTTTGATATTAATTTTTTCCAAGGATTTCATGATTTCTGTCCTACTTGGCTGCTGTTGTCTGCTGCAGCCACGTCACCTCCTCCACAAAAATCGTACAAAACAGATAAGATGGCAAGCCAAACGAAAAATACTCTGGAGGCTGGAAATCTAAAACAAATGCAGAGAACACTAAAGAAACCCAGGAAGCCGAGCAGTATCTGTGATGACAAAAACAATGTTAATGTTCCGAGTCTGATATGAAACATTTTTTGTCTGTTCTCCAACTCTGAAGTATAACCATACAAGACTCGAAATGTTAACTGTGCTTTTCTCTTTATAGATACTGCCACATCTTTTGAATTTCTCCAGAATCCTCTCATGTTTCTTTAAGGTACCATTCTGTTTTCCAAACTCTACAAAATTGACGTTAATATGTTTAAATAAAACTCTGTTCCCCTTGCATCAAACAGTTTGTAACTTATTCTCGTTTTTTTACAAAGGGACAGTTATGGAGGAAAGTGAACAAAGTTGCTCTGCAGGTCCTTTTTCTCCCTACTGGCACATACCTTAGACACAACAGCGAGAAACTCTAATTCAAATGAAGCACTATAAATTCAGTATTCTGTGTATAAAGTGCAGTTACTATCAACGTAATTGGTTCCAGCAAATGGGGTGTAAATTAATGGACCACGTTTGCGAGCATTAGTAACTCTGTCCTGGCATTTCGTTCTCAAAAGACTGAATTAACCATTGCAAAATGCTTCATGGAAATATTTCACTCATTGGGATTACTAACAGAACGATCAAGGATAAATACAGAAGGGATCCACACGTAGGAAATTCACTGATCTTGAATATTTTAACTGCTGTTGGCATGAATTAATTAAAACACTGACATGGAGTTTTTCAATATTGAGAAACTGACTGAAGTTATGTCCCAAAAGAAACTGAATCTTTTGTGTGTGTGTGTGTGTGTGTGTCTTTACACGTTTTCCTCTTGTCAAACGGAGAGTGAAAGAGGAAGGAACGTTGATATCTCATTGACGATTGAGTAAGTAGGACTGCAGATTGAAACGCGCTCAAGGAAACGTACTTAACGCAATGATATGTATTTATATGTAAATGAACACTGTTAACATCTCACCACTCAGCAGTGTTTATCAGAATCTTAGTTATGATGTTTATCCTTCAGCTACATTTGGTGAAGAGTCGCTGGATTTTCTACATAATTCATTTTCCGACTCCCAAACGATGCTCACTCTTCACAATACACTATCCAGGTTTATCAAAGAAACATTACTTAACGTGTTGCCTTGAACTGGTTAAAAAGAAAACAGCGGGAACGAAGAAACTGGCTTGATGCACATCTGGTCCATTGGCACAAAAAAAGCTTAACGCATTCACGACCAACGTTCAGCCAAGGAAATAGCACCACCAGAGTTAACTGCAATAGCACTGCTAAGCTCCTTCAGACAGACTCACAGAGCGTCAACCACACCACCTGCAAAGGTGCACAGCATATGGAAACTCTGCCACCAAACCTCCCCATCCTGAATGGAATTATCTTGTTGTCATTGACTGAAAGTATACATTTATAACAGAAAAATAATGTATCAAAGAGTCAGTTGTTTATAACTTCAGTACAAGAGCCTGTAATTCTCTTTCTCACGTAAATGAATTGCAGTGGTCCCTGAGTTCAGATCAGCACCGCTAGTTTGGGTTTTCAGTAATGCTGGCGAAACTAGATATCGACATGTTAACAAACAAACAGAAATAGTGTCGCAGAATTAATCTCCTCACAGTCATTGTCTTGTGACCCATTCATCATTAAAAATAAATTGAGCAAATTTTCAGTCAGGATATTTCAGTAATATGGTTCTCACATGAGGTATCATATTAACCCAAATCTGTCGAAACATATCAGTTCTGCATCAATATGTTTTTGCAAATTGCGAATGGAGGACGCATGACTTCAAATAGCACTCCTGTTACTGACAACACTCCGCGGTCAAGCAACCCATGCTATAAGTACAATGTGAGAGAAATATTTGTGTTTAAGTGAGTTCAACCAATGATAAACACAGTATCGACTCGTGGTTTACAGGCACCAAACTCACTGTTTGCTCAGAATCATCTGCACCCGAATGTAAAAGAAAATCTGTCCTGCAGTTTAGATTCAGATAATTCAGATATTTTTAATGTTCAAAGAAATGTTGTGGAATAATATGCATTTCATTGGATGCTGGTTGTAGAAAGTAATTGCCACAATGTCAATACTTATTCTCTATTCGAGCCCACTGTTATCTTTCCTCAGAATCTGGACATTCAGCTCTACTCTTGTACTCCCTTCTGCTTCTTGTGTATCGTGCTTTTCAATTCAACTCGTAAAATATATTGGAGAAATATTTCTAACTCAGTTGTGCAAACCGTCATAAAATTTGAAATGGGGGGGCTCTTTAAATCTTACATCACATAATAAGACAATCAATTATATAAGCTCTGTATCTGAGGTCCTTGTATTATGGTGCATGGACATTTCCAAGTTTGCATTCGGATGCAAAGTAGCAATTCAAAGTTAGCTCATGATACTAGATATTAATGTGTTCAAACTATTAATTACGGCAGCGAACAATTTTAGTAGGCCATGCAAACGGCAGCAGAACACATTGAGAAGTGGCAAATCGAAATTAATATGAAGAAATGTGGGAGTCGATATATTTTGGCAGCCTGGAAAATGACTTGTGAGATATATTTGAAGGCTTTCTCTTATTCCTGATTCACTTTTTGAATAAATGCACTTAGAGAGAAGCGCCTAACATTTCAAGAGCTCTGATGCTTGAAGTTGACAGAAAACTTGACAGAAGATTAATCAAAAATTCAACTGAAATTTACAAATATAAATAATTAAGCAGAAGCAAGATGGTATGATGATTGTTATACAGTTCTCTTTCAGCTGATAGAAAAGAATTGAGTACAACTGAAGGCAATGATGAGAAGGATTCTGGGAAGAGTTGTCTCAGTCATTGCGACTGAAGAGGGGAGTGGACAACAGCTGGTATCAGTGAGCTGTGCGAGGGCATATTACAAAGAAAGCTGTTGCGGGGTATTTTGTACATGTGTCTATGATGCCGAATCGCAGACCCTCTGATTGGATGGCACGGGGGCTCAGTGGTTAGCTCTGCTGCCACATACCCACAGGCACCTGGGCTATTTTCTACTCTCGGGTGGCTCTCTGTGTGGAGTTTAGACCTTCTCCATGTGTCTGGGTGGTTTCCTCTGTCTGCTCTGGCTTCCTTCCACAGTTACAGTCTAGGTGGGTTGGCCAAGCTATGTTGTCCAATGTGTCTGGGGATGTATCAGTGATGGGGATTAGACATGGGTAAAACAGGAATAGGGCAGAATGCTCTTCAGAGAGTCGGTGTGGCGCTGTTGGTCCGAATGTCCGCTTTCCAAATGCTGCAGATACTATGATCAAGAGCACCACGCAATTCGCAAAGGGTGTCATTGGCTTTTGGGGGGGTGCAGATGAGGAATACTCGAAAAGGCGAGCAAAAAGCCTTCTTTTTTGACACGATTGTATTGGAGCAGTAATTACTGGATCAATGGGGCTGGCAGAGATAGACTTAGATAAGAATGTGACTTCAAACAAGGCAGGTGAGGAAAAAAATTGCTCCAGTTAGCTGATTATCGGAGGAGTAATGGGCACAAATGTTAAGATTTATGGCTAGATCTTTGGTGTGCATTGAAATGACACTGAATCAGGCAACGTATAATACGGGCACTATTGTCAAATACACAGGGACATTAAGGCAAGATAAACTCAAACCAACATGAAAGTTCAGGGAACAAAAAGGGGCACCTTCAGGCGCCATGTTGGGTTTGGAATATATTAGTAGAAATGATGCCCATGATGAAGCGTTTTGAGAGCATTGCACTCAGTGCCTGACGACATTGAAATCCTATAAACTTTAGTTTAGATACAGCACCTTTAGAGCAATGGCACAACTCGCAGTTCAATCACGTTGCTAAACATTAAAGTGTTTTTTTTTCTTTTTTTCAATAAGTCTACACTCACCAGAACATGTCAGGGTGACATTGTTGTGTCCACTGCAATCCTGGTGAGTGGATGAAGACCTGCGGCACTTCCCCAGTTGATTCTCATTGCCTGCACATTTAAAGATCTCATTAGCCATGA
Source organism: Stegostoma tigrinum (assembly GCF_030684315.1). NCBI lineage: Eukaryota > Metazoa > Chordata > Chondrichthyes > Orectolobiformes > Stegostomatidae > Stegostoma > Stegostoma tigrinum. The sequence continues at coordinate 15,136,128 of NC_081396.1, read as the reverse complement.
GCAGAGTACTGCCTCCAGAATGAGCAGAGCTTGACACAGACGCAGCCACTCCACAATGAAGCTGTGCACAGACCACATGGGCGTTTTTCAAATCCCAGTCAAGACCACACACTGATTTCCAGGTGTCACCGAACTGGACCTCCAGCCTGCCTGAGCCCTGGGAATTTGCAGGTCCCAACCTCGGAGCTCTGTGCTCTGGAACAAATAAAAAAGTGAAGAATCATAAGAAAATACAACAATTTTAACGCACATTATTGACTGATAAATATTCATCTGATTACTGACACATTTATCACATTCACAAGTGTCATATTCCACCAATCTGTGTACGGTTGGTGCCCTGTCGGCCTCATTTATATTCAGCCCCAGACTCTTGACCCTGAGCCGCTCTGAGAGAAAGAGTTTTTTTTTTCCGATGATAAATTATACAAAGTGATTCTGCCAGCCAATGCAGTGTAATATTTTATTATTCATTGTTTGGGATCGGTGATAATTCCAGCAGTACAGCTCTCTCAATGTGCCTTCCACTGAAAACTGTGAAGATTAACAGGCTCCCACCTCTGCCTCTTAGCTTCAATTATATAGCATATTATATAACGATATCGAACAAATCGGTGATTCTGTTGTTATGATGTTAACAACTACTGGGTGGTTGTCATTCTGCTATCATGTGCCTTTCTGGCTTCAGACAGTACCTGGTTGTGAAACAACTACATAGAAACAGCATTCGATAATTACCTGAGCAGATGACACCAGCATCATTGGCGTGTGGATTGGTGTAGTGACCCCATTTCGCTGATGAACAGTCCCGCAGAGCACGCTCGGTCCCGGTGCACAAAACTTTCCCTGTCGCAACAGGCCCAGTTCCTTGTCCGAAATGAGCACTGTGAGGGGCAGAGAGCGCGGTCCCACAGCCCAGCTCCCGACAAACAACATTAGCATCGGCCAGGTCCCAGTTATAATCAATCACAGTCCCCCACAGCCCAGAGTAGTGAACTTCCACTCGTCCAGCGCAAGGACTGCCCCCATTCTCAAGCCTCAGTCTCACCGTCTCTGTAAATTGCAGGAAGAGAAATTAAGGCTCACAATGTATAAACATGAAAACTCTCGCCACAGCACACTTCCCTCGTTCACAATGCAATAGTTATGAGAGGATAATACGAATGCACTTGGCCACAATGTCACTCAGAAAACTTACGGTAAATGGTGAAAGGGGAAGTTTTTTTTTAAAGAGGTGCTCACTCACAGGCAGCGATGTTCAGAGAAATATTATTCCAAACAGGACACTGAGAAGGTTTTCATTATCCCCTCAAGGGGACATGGGTGTTTCTGGCTGGGCCCAGCATTAATCACCCGACCCTAGTTGCCCCTTTGAGAAGGTTGGCGTGAGCTGTCTTCTCGAACTGTTGTAATCCATGTGCTGTAGGTGGACCCACAACGTCTTCTGAGAGTGTAATCCGCAATGCTGATCAATGAATATATTCCCAAAGCAGGAGGCTGACTGGTTTAGAGGGGGAACTGCAGGTGATGGTTATCCCGTGTAGCTGCTGCCCTTGTCCTTCGAGATAGAAGTGGTTGGATGTTTTGAAGGTGCTGTCTCAGATGCCTTGGTGAATTTCTGCACTGCATCTTGTAAATGGGACACACTGATGCTCATGAACGTTGGTGGTGGAGGGAGCGGGCTGCTTTATCCTGGATGTTGTTAAGCTTGGTGAGTGCTTTTGAAGCTGCACCTATCCAGACAAGTGCCCAAAAAATATTTTGCATTCAGGAAAGCAGAGCGGGGTGGGACAGAAATGCTCGGGCTTCCATAGTGGCCTGCACTGACTGACGAGAAAACACCAAGGGCCCGACCGGGAACATAATGACTTGAAACGGAACATCCGTCCAGCACACCGAGAAATACTGTTGGAGGTGTAGTGATGTAACCATGATGTCACTGCTCATACGTCATTGAAATGCTTTAAATGCGTTTCCAACAGTAGTACTGTGTTTACCTGATCTCTCACATTTCCACATTCATTGTCTCTCTATTTCGGAATAGCAGCGTGAGTGAGAGCTGATCGTTCCCTCTCTCCTCTCCACCAACCCTCATTCATCTCGCTGCCTGAGAACAGCAGTGTGAATGGAGATATCGCTCACACTGTCGCCTCCAGGAAGGGAGTACGTCATCCTTCTTCAGTTATGCACCGACAGCTGGTTAACACATGAACATTAATGCACGCACAGTAACAACACAACATGGAGTTCGAACAGACACACCAGAATACACGAATTCTACTCCATATGATAATGTCATTACCTGTGCTCGCAGCCTGAGTGTCAACAAGTCTGCCTGAAATACAGGGATAAGAATAAAGAGTCAAGAATCAATGCAACACTGAGAAATAAATTCAACAGATACAAATAAATTTGGGGTAGGAATTTTTCTTACTTCTCGAAATAAATGATATCTCAAAATGTGCAATCATCATTTTAAACAATACATATAAAACAGGAAATATAATTTCTGCTGCAAACAAATATGGTCATTTCTTTTCCCTAAATTTAGCCGAATTGTTTTCACACAGGAGGGCCCACTGACAAATCTAAAGCGTTGGGGCCTTGGTGAAAGACTCTGTGTGTTCGCAATGTGAAGGTTTCACAAAATTACTGACTGTTCTGCTCATTGCTGCACTACTCTTACTGACTCAACACCGTTATGGCACCTGCAGAGTGCAGTAATATTTCCCAATGGGGCCAATGCAAGGCGCCCCATTAAAACAATGCAAGAGTTTAAGATTTTTGCTCATTAAATGATAATGAAATAAACACAGATTCTCAGTAACTAGTCACCAAATAAATCCAGAAAGTATGATCCTTTTTAAAGAGTGTTGCATTTACCAGCTTAAGCATTAGGTTTTATCCTGCTGGCCCGGCTACCGAGCAGCAAAATATTACAAAACTCTAACAGTTCCAGGACGTGCGCCTTTACCATGGTTCAAAATGGATATTTTAAAATGTAGCTGTTGAAAAGTAATTCTAGTGGTCAAAACAAAGCCAGGACATAATTTGGTTGAAGGTGCCCGTGCTACCTCTTTGAACAACCTGCTCAATTAATTCCATTTCCTTAGCTTATTTCCCCTCAAATTATCACTTGCTGAGCATGCATTACCACGTCCAGCTGCACTAGAGACAGAATGGTGTCGACCCCGTTTAGCACTTTTTAAAGTTTCAAGTACATTCTGAGCTTACAGTTTTAATGATGGTCATTCATAACATATTGTACTCCTACCCAAATGATACAGGAATCAAAACACATATTCAATTTAAATTCAGTTGCAATTTCTGTGTGTGTCAATCTTCGATCATTTTTACCTTCCTGCGAATTCCTTCGCATGCAATTTTTAAATATTGTATAAATATAGAACTGGCTGCTTTCAATCTCAGAATAATTTTACTTCAATTGTCACGCATTCAGACAAGAAGGACCATGTGTCAGATGTGTTCACAGATTCTCAGTCCAGAGATAATGCAACCAGACCATCGCCTCCCTCCCTCTTACATTCATCGACTTGACCCATCATTTTACCTCGTTCATATGTGTGAGCAGCGTCCGTTCAATTCAGTGCTGGGTATTTATTCGTATTTTTGTTTTAATTTTACAGAGTGTAGTTTTTCGTGGAAAATGAACGATAAAAATCTAAATCAACATCTTGTAGTCTGGGCGTACACTGGGATATTCTCCTTCTTCATCCAATAAAATTTCAGTCTTTCCTTTTTGTCACCCTGTTTGTTTTTTTTTTCTTCATTCCCCCACTCATCGTATCAACTGTTTTCCCATATACTGCTGAGTAATTGACCACGGTGGTGAGAATTTGAAACTATTGTTTCCTACACTGTTGTACATATGCCAAGATATTTAAAATTGCAAGAGCTCTGTTGATTTAGCAGGAAAAAAGACGAGAGTAACAACGTTGCATATGTTTTGAAACTCTCTGCACAATATTGTTCAAGATGGGCTTTTGATCTCAATGCAATATGTCCGAATTTTCATATTTGTCACAATCTGGGCAGTTTTCTCAAGCAATAAAAGCATGCTAGATCAGTGGCATCGTTCTAAACACAGTAACTGATGCAGCACGGTTACAAACTAACTCTATTCAAGAAATTTTGCTTGCGACTCTAAACGTGATATTATTGCAGAATAATTCTGATTGTTTCAGAGCATGCGAGCATATTTGAACACTTTTTTTCTAAATTTACTATCTTACATGATCATTGTTTTGCAATGTTGTGGAGGACACAATTTTCAATATAGAAAGAGCCGAGAGTTGGTCTATTAACTGGGTTCTGCACATTTCGGTCTGAAATACTCTATTCTTCCACAAATTGCTACTGAGATCAAGCTGATTTAGTATAACGAGAGAAATGGAAAGTTCATTTCCAGTCCGCTTCATCTATACATGAGGGACAGGATTTTTTCTTTATATTGCACCACTTATTTCAATTTCAAAATATAATCACATTTCAATTGATATTTCTGGAATTGAGTTAAATGACAATCATGACTGGAAGATGAAGAAACAAATTACTGGCATTGAAAGAAATGCAGAAAAGTTGACACTTCTAATTGTGAATTAACATGAAACATAAAATTAATTTAAATGTAGAAATTGTCTAATTTATTGATGGATTGTTTTCCATGATTTTCTTCGTTAATTAAAGTGAAAACATACTGAATGGACTTTAAATTATACCCACTTAGTAGAATAATATCGATGACAAAGAATTAAAGTCACAAGCAAATAAAAAAAAGTTAAACATTGCTTCTTGAAAGCTCTCCTCCCAACTGTTTCTTCTTGAAAGTGTACATTTATAACAGGGCAACATTGTAGCGAGGGGTCAATTGTTCATAACCTCGGTATGAGGTGAATATTGAAATGGTTTGGGAAACTTCCTAATTCATATTTCATGCTCCTCTCCAACTCTTTAAAAAAGTTATTCACATAATGAAAGAAGTTATTCACAATCACGTTAGTTGTCGTCTGGTCTGAGTGAAGTGATCCCAAAAGGTTTAAACTTAATTTACCTCCAAGGATATCATGATTTCTCTGTCTGGTTTATAAATATTATCAAGTACAACACTATAAGACCCTTCACAAAAATGGCCCAAAACAAGTAAGACACCAGGCTGAAAGAAAATTATTTTGGAAGCTGGAAATCTGAAACAAATTCAGAGAACGCTAGAGAAACACAGCAGAGCTAGCAGGGCCTGTGGAGAGAGAAACAATGTTAATGTAGCGAGTCTGGTATGACACTTTTCCGTCTGTTCTTCAGTTCTGAAGAATAGTCGCACCAGACTCGAAATGTTAACGGTGCTTCTCTCCTTATGGATTCTGCTGGATCTGCTGAGGATTTCCAAGATCCTCTGTGTTTCTTTAAGGTACGACACTGTGACCTACACTCTACAAAATTGATGTTAATGTATTTGAATAAAAGTCCTTTCTTGATGCATAAAACAATTTGTAAAATGGTTTTAACCTCTTCAAATTTCTACAATGTGAAACGCAGCTACCCAGCAAAGCGATCAAGTTTGCTGTGCATTTTTTAATCCGCTGGCTCATATCTTAGACAGAACTGAGGGCAACTGAAATTCAAAGGACACGATATAAATTCAACCTCCCAGATACATTGTGCAGTTACTAGCAGAATGATTAGTTCCAGCACTTGAGGGTAAATTAATGAGCCAAATATAACAGCACTAGTAACTCTGTGGAGGGCATTCACTCTCGAAAGGCTGACTTAACACCTCCAGTACGCTTCAGGAAAATAATTCGCAAAATTCGGGATTCTAGCTCTTAACTCGCAAATACTCACAGAACTATCACGTAGAAGTGCGACAGGGATCTACACGTTGGTAATTACCCTGACCATGGATATGTTAACTGCAGTTGGCAGGGGTCAATTAAAACAACGCTAGGCAGGTTTCGACTATTAAAAATCTGAATGAAATTTTCGACCAGAAACGACCTCTCATTCTCTCTCTGATATATAACACGTCTGTGTGTGTGTGTGTGTGTGTGTGTGTGTGTGTGTGTGTGTGTGTGTGTGTGTGTGTGTGTGTGTGTGTGTGTGTGTGTGTGTGTGTGAGAGAGAGAGAGAGAGAGAGAGAGAGAGAGACATTGCTGATCATTGACTGAAGTTTGAATAAGACACTAATTCTCTTCCTCACGTACTGCGAATGTAGGTAGTAAATGCAAATGTAGCTGAATTCACATCACCACCAGGTGAAATCAGATGTCCCCATATTTTCCAACAAAATAAAACAAAATAGCAGGATGAATTTCCTCATATTAATTGGCACGTATATGATTCGTCATTACGATTAAATTGAGTGAAAGATTCAGTCAAGATATTTCAGTTTTCGGAACAGTTGTATTATTGACTAATGCCTATAGAAACATAACAGTTCCACATCAACACGTTTGTACTAATTATGAATACAGGACAAGTGACTGAAAATAACACTCCTGTTACTTACATGACAACACGGTCAAGCAGCCCTGGCGATAAACACAACCTGAGAGAAATGTCTGTGCTTGTGTGAGCTCAATCGATTTTAAACACCGCCTTGGCTCGTGTTTTACAGACATTGAGTCCACTGTTCGCTCAGAATCTTCTGCACTCGAATGTTACAGAAAACGCATCAAGCTGTTTCAATTTTCTTAACGACATTGAATTTTTTTTTATTGTTTGCTTACATTACGCGGTAATGCAATGGGCGAAATGAAAATCAAATCAAGAAAAGGCGTGTAAACTGCCTGAAAATTTCTGTTCAAAAGACCTCTAAGTTTGGCACAACCCTCACTACAGAATGGGGGACATTTTTAAAATCGATATAAATTTTCATTGCATGAATATGTCCTGAAAATTATATTATTGTCAGTCGAGCCTGAGTTTACAGCAGCCTTGCCCCGACACAGAAAGGCAATTCTTCAAACCCATTTCCAGCAATGTGAGCAAAAACTCACCGCTGAGTGAACAGCGCCATAATAAGGTCGTTTATACACATCTGTTCATGTTCACAATACTCTGCGGGAAAAAGACAGGATGGATCCTGTCGGGTTCATCCCTGGGCAGACACTCCAACTCATTTCACAGGATTCCTCATCACTAGAAGTTTCCAAAGAGCGCAAAGGCATCGTTTGCTGGTGCTGACAAAGTCACTAACTTCATGGACGCTTGGACTCAGTGCGCTAATCCACGCTGCGCTGGAAGCAGCTGCTTGGCATTGGGAGCGGGGTGTGTGTGTCCGTGGTAGAGAGGGTCACACATATCCTCAGGAATGTGTCTTTGCAAATGATGCCTGGAGAAAGATGCAGTGGCATTTTTCAGAGCCCATCCAAAGTAGCTGCGTGACACAAGGCTCTGTTCCTTGCAATCTGTTCCCTAGGACACACACTGAGACAAACATCAACTGCGCCTGAGGACCACCAAGTCGGTGAAAGACGCTCTTTGGTCTTCCCGAAAGCTGTTGGTCTTCCAGACGAGGCAGTTGGCCCGACCCAGTATGACAGCCTGGAACATTCCAACGCCCAAGCCGACAGACTGAGGGATGCGCTTAAGCTTGGGGCAGCTGCAGCCAATGCGCATTGGGACACACCGCTGTCTGAAGCCTTTCTGCCAAAGTTAGATTGGGGCCCGTTCTGCTCTTGGACCTGCCTGTTTGCTCAAATAAATGTAAATAAAATCTTATAAATGGAAGAAATGTCGTTGGTTTGTTTGCTTGTTGCAGTTAACTCACTTCTTATTCCTTCACACGCTACAGAACAGAACCAAACTGCTTTCGTGATGATGTATGCCTGTAAAGATCTTGCATGGAAAAAAGCACATTTTTGAAATAAAGGAAAGAAGTCTTTTGGAAAAGAAGCTTATCTGATTATCTGACTGAACGCTCAGCAACAACTGTTCCAAAACAGGCTCAGAATATTGACGATATTGCCCGGAACAGTAACAACCTTCACACCAGATTCGGAAAATTACCAAAACGGCTAACAGAAACAAAATGAGTAGTCAACGCTGAAAATCAGAATCAAAAACAGAAATTGCTGGAAAAAGGCAACAGTTCTGGTAGCATCTGTGGGCAGAAAGCAGTGTTCACTTTTCGGGGTCAGTGTTTATTCCAAGATACGAAGCTGACTGTTTCCCTTAGCAGAACAATGGTTGTAACCATGTGCTCTGAAAAAAAAAGCCTATCTCTTTTCCAAAAGTGCAGAATTATCTCAACATCAAAATGCACCAAATTCTCACACAGTTTCTCTGTTTCACTGAGGAAGGGAAAGGCTCAGTATAAATGCAGGAAAACCTAGAAAGTTTTGGTGGAATCTACAGGGCAGAAATACTGACCAAAATTCACCTCACATCAAGAATCTAGAAATTCAAAAGAAAATCTATTTCTATTTTACGTTCTTTCAAACAATAGCTAATAAATCAGTTAGATATTGTTCTGCAGCATTCCCCGCTACACACGCTGCTAAACCAGCGACGGGAACAGTTTCTAAACTGACACAAATTGTCACAGTAAGTTTTCAGCTGTGCAGGCTGTAAAGAAACAGCTAAAGCTTAAGGATCGGGGAGTTGAAGGATGGGGAGCTGCGAAGTCCCATCAATTGTTGCATAAACAGTCAGAGAAAGATGAAAAGAGCATATTTTTTATTGTTATTTGTGTCAATATTTTCTCTTGCACGGACTGATCGTTATGTTAATATGGCTTATACATCTCAGCAATGGTTAGCCGATAAGTATTAAAGGGAATATATTCAATAGACCATAACTCACAGTTCAATAGCTGCAGAAGAAGCACGTTCAGGAGTGTTACAAACATCTTCCCAGCTGCTGTTAGCAGGTTAAATCTGTACATGAGTTGAGTGCTGTTTCACAGATACTGAGCAGCAGTTAACGAATCAAATGGCACCTCGATTTCTGTAAGACTTAGTTCCTTGACCACGGTTTGTGCAGAGGCCCGTGTTTCTCTCCAACAACCACTATATTTTGATGTTTGCTCACTGTGAAATGGACTCACGTCTTCTCCACCAATGAGAAGTGATGTGACCATGAATGGGCACACTGAAAGAGGGTTCCAAGCACCAGATTATCTCGAGAGATCAATGACGTTTAAGACTGTGGCTTAGAAGCGAGTGCCTACAGCGGGATCTATATCATAGAATCACACGATCACAAGAGGTTTCAGGGTCTTTGTAAAGACTGTGCAAATCATCATCTCCTCGGGCAGCTGGAGAAACATCTCAATTTCTGCTTCTGCTCTTTACACTCTTCAGGACACAAAATAGAGTACAACAACTTCAAAGCAGTATCTCAGTCCTTCCTTTGGATTACAATTCATCCTCTTCCTCCCCTCAGTGTTGGTATGCTGTCGGCGTTGGTCTCAGCAGTGCAGACTCATGTTGATCTCATCGCACCAATCATGAACACCCATTCTGCATCTTCACTCTCCATGTATCATAACCAGTGCTCCCTTTTCCCTTGCTCCTGGGAATACTCACCATCTGCTCCTGCCCATCCTGTCCACAGCACAAAAGCTACCATGATCCCGAACAGTGCCGTATTGATTTCAAAACATCAACGTTTTAATCTCTACCTCGATGTTGCTAGAATGGTTACTTACTCCATTGTCTGCCTAGTTTTGCTTTAACTTCACCTTTCATTAATTCTGAAAATATTGGCTCTTCAAGTAACTTTCCAAATGAACTTGAACAGATCCCCAAAAATCAGATTGTATCATTACTTTAGATTGTGATTGCCACATCTCACTCACTCTCTGTTTGAACAGATTCTCCTCGTGTTCCCTTTCAATATTTGAGTAATCAAGGCCATTTGATGGAATTTGTTGATCAAAATTTTTGAGGAAATGATTGCTCTCTCTATTTCAGTGTGAAATCGGCTCCAGTTGCAAATAACTTTGACTTTGCTCCAATACGGTCCGATACAATCATAATCCAGAATCATTCAGATTTGCCACATGTTGGAATCCTATGACATCTGCTGGTACACCTGGTGTGTGTTAAACCTGCAGTGTTTGATGCCATGGCGCCTAGGGTATTACATCATTAAAATATAAATGTGAATAAAGCCTGAGGGCCTGATAATTTGCATTTTTGGGCACTACAGGAGGGGGCAATGCATTCGGTGGATGTTTGGTCTGCCATATTTCAGAAGGTTGGCCGATTGTGAGAAAATCCTCGTGTCTGACTGTGAAAGAAATGCAACCCAACTGTTTTAAAATCGTGGAAAGGGCAGTCAGGGGCGTATAGACTGTGGAGTTAAGTGCAGTGTTACGGGAGCACTTTGCCCACTGTGTATCATGTGATAATACCCAAGTTGGAAGGGATTGGAGCCTTGCTTGAGAACGCTACAGTTTTTGAGTTGTTCACTATTTTGTTAAATAGGCTTGGTAATGTTTTCGTATTTTAGAATGCTGTTGATAAATCCTCAAATAACAGGTTGGTGTTCAAAATGAAAGTTCTCACGAAGGCAGATAATTTCCTGGACAAGACAGAGATGTGCTTCGTAGACAGGAAAATAACGTACTTTCAATGGAAAACTGTGATAAGTGGTGAAATGAGATATCAGCTTTTGACCTTAACTGTTCACAATGTAGATCAACGATTTGGATGAGGGAATCAAGTGTGACATTGTCACTTTTACTGATGAGGACCACCAAAGAGGTTTCAAGACCATCCAGATAAGCTGAGTCAGTGTGCAAATACATGAAAGATGCAGTCTAATTTGGATTAGTACGAAATTAGCGACATTGAGGGGTGAAGAAAGAGGACACCATATCAGAATGTTGTATAAATATTTCAGAGTTTTGAAGTGGAGAGGAACAACGTGATGTGGGTGACCCTGTAGGCCAGTAATGAAAGCAAGAAAGTATGTTTGAATAGAAAGGTGTGTGGTAAATTTGTCTTCATTCAACAAGGGCTTCAGTACAAGAGCAAGGGTCTGTTTTTTTTTTCACTGAATCTGTCCAGGACATTGCAGAGAATGTAGCTGAAGTGTTTTGTTCGGGAGAATGAGAGATGACCTTATTGAAACGTGTCTAATTATGCCAGGGCTGGACATAAAGGCTGGATCTGAAGTTCCATCTCCTTAAGGGTATCCAAAAGAAAGCGTCACTCTCTTGGGGCATGGGGTCGGAAATTACGGTCAGTGGAGAGGACTGCTTTCTAAACTCAGAGGGTGATGAGCAAGTGGATTTCTCAAATATACAGCACTGTCATTGAACACATTTGTGAAGAGATGCCAAGCTTTCCCATCATGAAAGCATCTACATGAACTCTATGGAAGTTGAAGGTAACAGATAAAGCCTAAGAGGAACATTAGGGACTATCCTATGAAAGAGAGTGAGACGATAAGTGGTGAGTTTAACAGGAGGATAACCACGCCTAAGCTTTAAATGGTGGAGGTCCCAAGTAAAGTCAGCTGATGCGGGAAACAGTTAACTCAGTTGGCTGGACATCTGGTTTGCGATGCAGAGTGATGCCGACTAGTATTTTAAAACAGTGTTTACATGCAGTCACGCCCTCCAGATAGTGTGGTGACTGGCAGTGTACCATCTGTGGCCGAAACACTGTTTTATAAGGTAATACAAACACTTCCTTCCTCACCTATTCTACACCCCATCTAATGAAGGAAAACATTCTGTATGTCTTCTTTTCAAACCCGGCTACCTGTGCTGACACTTTCAGCGATCTGAGAACCTGTACAACAAAATACCTTTGTTCCTCTTTTCTCCACACGGCCTGAGCATTTATTTTTTATATCCTTCCTTTACTGAGCCATTCAAAATGCCTAATGACTCACTTGTCAGGATTAAATTATATCTTCCAATGTACTGCCCCATTTGCCAGGTGATGACAGTCAGACTGTAGCCTGAGACCATACTCCTCACGATCAATAACACCATCAACTTTTGAGTAATTTTGTAACTTATGAATTACACCTTCTACGGCATATCGAATGTGTAAATTTACATAACAAACAGGAAGGATTCGAACACCGACACCTGTGGTAAGTCATTTGCAACAAGCTTCGAATCATAAAAATAACATCCACAATCACTCTTTGCCTCCAATTTGAAAGCCAACATCGAATCAATTTTTCCAACTTTGGATCATACTGGATCTTACCTTTGGTACCAGCTTTCCATGTGGGATCTTGTCAAAGGTCTCAGTGATGTATATGTAATCCACATCAACTGCAATGCTGTCATGAATTTCTTTAATCCACTTTCCAAAAGACTCAGGAAAATTAATCAGAGAGGATTGCCCTCTTCCACATTAATGTTGGCAATCCTTGATCAATCCCTGCTTTTGGAAATGTTTATTCATTCTTTTGCCCAGAATTTGTTCCAACACTTTCCCTGCTCCTGGCATCAGACTAATTTGACAGCTATTATCTCACCTCTCCCTGCTGTCTTTAACAAGGAACAACATTATCTATCCTCCAGTCATTTAGCACTTCACCTCCAGCCGACAAAATATTCAGTGTATCTCCCCAGAAATTTCCTCTCCTGCATCGAATAGCAGCTTTTGGATACAAAGCATCAGGCCCTGGGATTTATCCACCTTCATGACTGCCACAGTATTAATCACCTATTCCTCACTAATCTGAACATGTTCCAGAACCTCGCCATCCCAAACGAAAGCTCTAATTTCCTTGCCTTTCTGAATACAGATGAGGAATATTCATTTAACACCTCAACCACGTCCTCTGGCTTCACACACAGATTGCACGTTTGCTCTCTCATCGACTGCACTCCTCCCCTCTTCCAAACTATATACGTATGAAATGCTGGGGTGTGGCGGGTGGTAGATCCATATGATTTTCTTATTCTTCTCTGCCAGGGATATGTCACCCCCCTCTCTATGGCCTCTTAATTCCTTTTTTTTTTCCAGAAAACACACACACTCTTTTCTCTCCTTTGTAGGGTCTGTCCTTTATTTTCAATGCTCTGCACCAAACACATTGTTCCATATTTTTCTTTGTCAAACTGAAATCCTTTGAACTCCAGGGTTCCCGAGACTAATATCCTGTTGACCCATAGTCATAGAAAACACGCTGACCATAAATGCTCATTGCATGACTTTTAAGAGACTCCCATTTTCCATATGAAATCTTGCCGACAAGTAGCTGCTCCAAGTCAAGTAGCTCCACACCCTGGCTACTAATATTGAAGTTATCCTTACTTCACCTGAAGAACTTAAATTTCTGCATTATCCTTGTCCCTTTCCATCATTTCTTTGAAACTTATAGATTCATGGACATGGTCCCCAAAATGCTCGGCCAGAGACAGTTCGATCACTTGAACATCTACATTCCCTTGTATTAGGTCTAGCAGTGCCACATCTTCAGCATGGCCACCCGCAAAGTGACACAAGGTGATACATCAGATACATTTTAAAACTTCCATTCTGTTCAATCCTTTCACACTGAGGTGATCCCTGTTAGTATGAGCAAACATGATACCTTGCTTATATAAACCCATTGCTCTCACACACTGGGTGATGGAACAGAATGTCGGATCAAATAACCCAGCCCTGCTGCTATTTTGTATTTGTCTACGTGAAGGTTAGTTTGAATGTAACATGCTCAGCCAACTTTGCTTCAGTTACCATTCCCCTTTAAACTATCCTCTGCAAAACAATTGGACAGACAAACACAGTGGTTTGTTCATGTGTTTAAACATTTTTTATGCGACTTAGAATTCCCAAGCTTGCCCAGGAATGCTATTCACTCCGAATTCACCTTGCTCAGCAAATTCAAAGATCTGTTGAAAGACCATTGCTTTCCAGTGTTACAGCTCGAGCTTCAGGAATGGACAAGACTGAATAAGTATGCCAGACATCATTCCCTCGGTCTGTTTAGCAGACCAATATGACAGCTGATTGGTGGTCAGAGCTCAGCTCTTGTTTTTCGTAATTAATTTGAAATTCCTCCATTTGCCATAGTGTGATTTGCAATAAAGCTCCCTGAGCTTCTGGATGAAGAGCGTTGCTGAATTTGCGGAGTGTAGTTTGACAATAGTACACTCCTTTTATTGAGTGTTGGTGGAGGCAGTGGATGGATGTGGATGTGGGGCCAATAATACGAGCTCATTTGTCCTGAATGGCGTGGAGCTTCATGAGGCTTTTTGGGGCACACGCCCAGGCAATACAGAGAGGGTTAAATCACTCTGCCTTTCACTTCACACAGGCAAACAGCTGGACAATCTTTGTGCTTGGCTGAGAGCCATGTGCCCCAGGAAAACTCAAACTGGGCATCACTGTGAAGTTTATTGCTGTGTAAGCACTGCTGTATATGTACTGTTAACTACCCCTTTAATCACATTACTGCTGATTGAGAGTACGCAGTTGAGACAATGCTTGACATGTTTGGCTTCAACCTGCCGTTAATGTAAGAAAAGATGTGCGCATCTTTGCACACTGACTGTGGACACTACAAATACTGAGAGACTGAAACAAGATTCAACGTGTCCAATTACCTGACACCAGGTAACCGCTTTTTGTTCAGGTGTAGAACACGTTGTATGTCATGTAAAATGGTTGGGTCAACGAAGGCATTGGGAATTTGTGGAAGTGTGTTCCTTTTTTTTTGTTTCACTGAAGGCCTGCGACCAGTGTTGTTCCACGAGGATCAGTGCTCAGACCTCAGTTGTCCGAACTATACATAAGTGATGTGTTTGAAAATGTTGGTGGTTTGATGAGTAACTTCTTAATAGTCACACTTATCCTTGATACAGATTTAGCATCCACATCCCTTCATTTCTGCTAGAAAATCTGTGTTGATGTTTTGCTCTGGTTACACTCGCCATATCTTTCCATCGCACATCATGGATGACTGACATACAAACCAGAACTATCCTATTCCTCTTTAGTTCTGATTCACAGTCAATAGTCAGGAAGCGTTAACTCCATGTATCCCCCCAAGCTTCTGCAGCCTTATCTATTCTTAATTCAGACTTCCAACCAGCTCAGAATTTTGACTGCATTCCCATGGTTACTGATCTGGAACTACTTTAGTGTGTCCGGTGATGTTCATTCACATTACCAACCAAATCCCAGTTTAATTTGAGCTGATTTGCTCATCCGTCGACGTGACTTTCCCAGAGCAATGTTTCACAGATATTGTGCTGAATTTCAGGCTGCATTTTGGTCGTCTTGCGATTGAGGGAAACATGCCAACGAACTGAGGAAATCTGATCTTTCAGAGAGAAGTTAAATGCACGAGCAGACAGGCTGCCTGGAAAATGCTGGGCATTCCCTCTCCTTGATGTGCATTAGGTGAGACACGGCGTATTCCCTGAAAACCTGTGGCAGCATATTTCAGTGTAGATTATACCTTGGAATTCGGCAAGATTTATAGAAGGCTCAGTGTGTGAAAACAGTTCACAGTCTGCAGAACCAGTGAACCGTCGCTGTGCGCCTTGCCTTTCTGTTGAATCAACAGGAAACACCTGGCACCGTGGTAAATTCTATACTCAAGTTCTGTCGCCTGGCTCCCTTTTCAAGTTAAAAATTACAGGCGAAAACCTTGAGTGAATTTCGAATTAACGTTCAGGCTTGGTATAATCCCATTGATTATTGTTCCGGGTCACATCATATCTCAGCACAAAGATCACAACAACTGTGAACATGTAAACTTATTAAAGCCTTACGTCCTGAATGCACAGACACAATTGCAGTAACGTCGTTAAAGGAACGCAAACGTGTGAAACAAAATTTCACCGTGTCAGAATAAATGAGTTTGGAGACCGCGCACTCAGATCAAAGAACGACCCTGTATATTTGAAGAGAATTTGTAAATCAAACAATGACTGAGTCGCAGTGGTGTTGCTGCGTGGAATGAGGCAGTTCGGCCAGCAGGAGCAGCACCTGCTCTTTGAACCGACAGGATTACATGGTGCCGGGGCTCTGCTTTATTCCTGCAACCATGCACGTATTTTTAAACAAATTTCCGCTGCCTTCTGGCATCGATTCTGTGAAGCTGCCTTCCCTAGAATTATAGGCAGTTCCCTCCAGATCGTAATATCCTGCTGTGTGAGGAAAACACTCATTTCGCCTGAGCCTCTTTGACAGATGAATTCAGTCTCTGCCTTCTTGCTCCTCATTCTCAAGCAGGGATCAGTTGTCATCACCTACTCAGTCCAGTCCTCTCATTGTTTCGAAATCCTGTCGCAGATCAGTATGCCTCCTTCTCCCATGAAGAACAGGTCCAACTTAGCGTCACAGAGGCAAAAGAGGTCCATCTCACAGAGAAAAGTCCCACATACACAGCATGTGCACCCATCAATAACAAGCATCTAGGATTTCTGACCCAATTGTCCAGCTCTAGGCTTGCTGCTTGGTGTGCCTTGGCTTCACACGAGTCCACAGAGATATGACCTAAATGCTAGTCAATGCATTGCCCCTACCACCCTCCCAAACAGTATGCTCCTGGTTACCACCATTGCCTGGGTGAAAATATTATACTCACATCCCTTCTTCCTCTCCCACCCCTTTCCTAAATGTTACGGCCCTCGGCAGTGATCCCACTACTAGGGGAAGATTTCATTTCTCTTTAAGCCCCTCATAATTTCTAACATTGCAATCATGTCCTCACTCAGTCTCCTCTGCTCCGAAGGGAAACAATCCCATTCTGTCCAAACTCAATTCATTGCCAAAGTATTCCGTCCCAGCAACAAACTGTTTGCACCCTTGGAAGTAGAGTGTCCTATCTGCATGTTTCATCATTTAAAGATCATCCTCTTCATTATTTGTCACCCACTTTTTCTTGAACATTGTATACAATCTTCGGATGGATTTTTTTCGAACAAAACATAAATAACTCCAAATGATGGAAATCAGAAACAAAGACAGAAATTGCTGGAAGTACTCTCCAGGTCTGGCAACATCTCTGAAGAGAAAGCAGAATTACAGAGCCAGGACCTTCGATGTTTATAATCTTCAAATATCACTGATTTGGATGAAAATGTCACTGGACTGGCAAATAGGTTTACAGACAATGACAAAGTTGATGAAGTTTTGGATGGTAACAAAGATCATGAAAGGATACAGCAGCACATGGATAAGTTGGGAAGTTGGGCAGAGAACTGGCAGATGGAGTCCTAGTAAAACTCTTTTGCATACTCGCCAAAGCCTCCACATCCTTCCTATCATTTGGTGGCCAGAACTGCACACAACGCTCCAAATGTGATTTCAGCAAAGCCTTATAGAACTACAACATTGCTTTCCAACTTTGATACTCAATACTTTAATTGATTAAGACCTGTTACATACGTCTTCTTCACTGCTTTATCCACTTGGTTTTTTCGCTTTTGGGACAATATGACGTGGAGCCCAAGCTCCCTCTGCATATCAATGTTTGACTGGGACTTGACAATTAATGTATACTTTCCTGTTTCATTTCATCTCCAAAAATGCATCACCTCACACTGATCCGGGAGACGACGCCTGGAATGGATTTCATGCTACGAGGAAACTTTGTACAAACTTAACTGTTTTCACTGGAGTGTCAGAGGGTGATGGGCGATCTGTTACAACGATAAGAGACATGGATGAGGGGGACAGCTGGAGTCCTCACTCTCACCCAGCATGGAAATGGTAAATTTGGGAGGGAGACATAATCTTGAGGTGAGACATTGAGTGTTTAAACGAGCTGGAGTCATAGAGTCATACAGCATGGAAACAGTCACTTCAGCCCAACTCGTTCATTTCGAACAAGTTTCCCAAAATAACCTCATCCCACTTTTTGCATTTGGCCCACATTCCTCTACTCCTTTCCCATTCATGTAGCTGTCTAAACGACTTCATAATGTTCCAACTGTATCTGCATCGACCACATCCTTTTTAAATTTTTCTCTTCTCTTCTGAAAAATACGCTATCTAGTTTTCTACTCCCTTATCCTCGAGAAAGGGCCTTTGCTGTTCACCTTCACAATTCTCTTCATGCTTGCATCAACCTCTCGAAGGCACCCATTAATCTCCAATGCTGCAATGAAAACGTCTCAGCCGACCAGCACCTCCTTTTCACTCAAATCCCCGCATCCTGGCAAATCTTTTCTGAGCCATCACCAATGTAATAATATCATTCCTACAGCAGGGTAATCAGAAATAGCCTCACCAACATCCTGTACAATCACAACATGACATCCCAACTCCTCAACTCAATGGTCTGAGCAATAAAGGCAGGCGTGTTAAATGTCTTATTAAATGCCCTATCGAAGAGTGATGCCACTTTCAAAAAAGCATCTACCTAAATCCCAAGCTCTCTTCTCATTCGTATAAACGATTTCGATGAGGATATAGAAGGCATTGTTAGTATGCTTGCAAATGGCACCAACTTTGGTGGTATCGAATACAGTAAAGAAGATTTTCAAAGATAGCAAAGGCAATTTGATCAAATGCGTCGATGGGCTTCAAAATGTCAGATGAAGCGCATTTGGTAGCAATGCAAGGGATTGCATTTGGGTACAAAAAACATGGCTGGACAAACTGATATAAATAATGGCACGGCCTTGGGCAGTGGCTCAGGTGCATAATTATTTGCAGTTTGCGTCACTGGTCCTTAGGATAGTTGGAAGGCATTTAGCACACTTGTCTTCATTGCTCAGTTTTTTTTTGAGTGGGCAGTTGCGATATCATGTGACCTTGTACAGGACGTTGGTGAGGCTTCTTCTGGAGTAGTGTGTCCAGTTCTGGTTGCCCAGTTTTAATAAGGATAATGTGGAGTTGGAGAGGGTTTGGAAGAGATGTACTGAGATGTTGCCAGGATTGAATTAGAAATATAAGCTGGTTAGGCTGGGGCTTTTTAAACTGCATTATAAAATGTTGAGAAGTGAGGTTATAGAGGTTCATTAATCATGATGAATATAGATAGTTTTAATGGTCGGTAATCTTTCCCTTCGAAGGGGTACTCTCAGACGGAGAGGGATGCCTTTTTTCAGGTGAGATGAAGCGAAAATATATGAGGAGCAGCTTTTGCACAGAAGGTAGTTCGCCTGGGGTATGACCTTCCAGTGGAAATGGTGGATGTGGGCATAATTACAATATATAAAAGGCATTTGGATGAATACATAGGGATGATGGAATTTACTTCAGACAACTGTCAGAAGATGCACGTGGTAGGTCAGACGCCGGGGGAATTAGTTTGTAAAGGACACGGATTGAAATAAAATATTTGACAAAGCCCCTCACTATCGGCTCACGCAGAAATTTAAGTAATATGTGATCCATGGTGATTTCCAAAGCTGCATACAAAATTGACTTGAAAGGTTTGGAAGCATATGGGCCAGGAGCAGGCAGGTGGAACTATGTTTAGCATGGACTGGTTGAACAGAAGGGAGTGTTTCCATTCTGTGTGGCTCTATGATTCTGTGGCTATCCATGAACTGTACTCATCACAGAGGTCAATATGTGGCTCCAAGGTGCTGGCACAGGAGTTGATCAGAGCAGAAATGACAGCAACGTGTTCGAGGCTTTCAGGCAGACCCACGAACAGGCATCCAATCGGGAATATGGAAGACGGGCAAGGCATGAAAATTCCTAACATTGACAGAGGCAGAAGAGGGAACATCACATGAAGTAGGTGCAAGGAGTAAGAGATGGAAAATAGACAGAGTAATACATTGGGGCCTGATGCCATAAAACGGTATGATCTGAACAGAGAACAGAGAAGTGTTGGGTACAGGAATTGGCTTTTCAGCACAGCATGTCTGTGCCAACCATGATGTTATTCTAAATGACCTCCTGTCTGCCTACATATGGTCCACATCCCTCTGTTCTCTGCCTGATCCGGCATCTGTCTCAATGCCTTTAAAACACTGCTCGCATATCTGCTCATGCCAGCTCCCCTGGCAGCAGATTACAAATACCTACTACTTACTGTGTGAAAACACTTGCCTCACACTTCTCCTTCGAACTTTCTGCCTCTCAACCCAAACCTATTCCCTTAGTATTTGACATTTCCACCCTGCGGAGAATGTGACTATCCTCTTTATCCATGGCTCTCATCATGTTAAATGTTCTAATCACTTCGCCTTCTTCACTTCTGATGCTTGAACTCAACAATCCAAGTTTGTCCAACATCTCCTGATCGCTGATACGCTCCAGTCTTCCCAACATCCTGCTGAAACACTTCCACACTCTCTGTAAAACCTCCATATCTTTCCTAACGACCAATGAGCTAAAATGTGCACAGAGCTCCAAATTTGGCCTGATCAAACTCTTCAACATTTGCGATTTCTCTTGCCAACTTTAAGCTTAAATTTCCCGACCGACGAAGACAAGCATGTCATCAGCCTTTGTAATCACTTTGCCCATTCTGTTAAACACTTTTAAGGGAGCTATGGACATGGGCTCTCTGCAGTTCAATGCTCTGAAGGATCCAACCATTTATCTTGTACTTTTCCCTTGTAATTAACCTGCCAAAATGCAACACCATCCCTTGCCAGCTTAATCAATTCTTGCCATTTCTCTAGCCAGCCAAATTTCCAGCTGATCCCTTATCTGCTGCGTCCTTTGATAACCTTCGCTCTAATTCACAACTTCAACAATTTTCGTATCATCTGAAAACCTATTAATCAAATCACCTGTATTTTCATCAATCTCATTTATATCATTACAAACAACTGGAATCTCTGCACTGCTCCTCGCAGAACACCACTGGTCACAGATTTCCAGTGAAGAGGATAAAACACATCTGCACAGTCACATTCTGTCTTCAACAGTCAGATCTATTTTGGATGCAACTGTCGAAGTCACCATGGATTACAAATAAAATAATCTTCTGCACAAGCCCACAATGAGGGGCTTCATCAAGTATTTCATTTAAATTCTTATCCTTTTCAAATCATTTCCCCTTGCATCTGACCTCCCACGTGCATCATCTTACCGCTGTCTGGACTAAATTCCA
Source organism: Stegostoma tigrinum (assembly GCF_030684315.1). Taxonomy (NCBI): domain Eukaryota; kingdom Metazoa; phylum Chordata; class Chondrichthyes; order Orectolobiformes; family Stegostomatidae; genus Stegostoma; species Stegostoma tigrinum. Next base: position 15,115,155 of record NC_081396.1, on the reverse strand, counting down.
TTCTCTAATCATCTGTACAACTTTCCAAACGTTCCCAGCTATCCTGCTGTATCCTTTGACAACCTTCCTCACAATCCACACCTCCTGCGTTGCCTGACAGCTTACCAATCAGATCACCTACATATTTTACATATAATAGAGGTTGCAGCAATGATTTTTGTGGAGCATGACTGGTCACAGAACGCCAATCAGAAAAAAAGCAGCCTGCGAAGAGTACCCTCTGTTTTCTCTAAACAAGGCAATTTTGGATCCAAATTACCAACTCAATATTGTGATCCGATGTGGATCAATCTGGTAGAGAAACTGGAGATTGTTCAATGCTTTAGTGAAGGCATCGGTGGCAACATTTATTGTCCTATCCTCATCGATCATCTTCAACATTTCCACAAAAAACCCAATCAAACTTGTGAGGCACCACATGCCTGTACAAAACACATGTTTACTATTCCTAATAAGTTCATTCTTTTCCAAACGTGAATAATTTCTCACTTTAAGAATATTCTCCAAGAACTCATCTACACACGGATGTAAAACTTTTGCTCAGAATACAATGATACAATGCCTCAAAATTCTTCTGGATCCTACTTTCTAAGAACAATTCATGGCCTCTTTGAGACCTCTCCATACCTTAGTTAACTTCTTTCCTGCATCCTTAGTATGCCTCAAGGGCTTGTTTGATTTCTGTTTTAATTTTGAGTAAACTTTCAATATCTATTGTCATCCACAGTTTGTGAATCGTGCTGCCCTTATCTGCGATCCTCACAGGAACTTCTTAATTCAGGTACTGTTACAACATGTAGAAGTTATAAGAAAGGTTCAGTGTGCTCTGGGCCAATTACAGCCAAATGGGATTTGTTCATTTTGGTAAATTTGGCCAGGGTCCACATGTTGGAACGAAGTGTGTGATTGGATGTTAGTCATAAATTCTGATCAACAGGCATTTAAAAGAGCCTCAAATATCAGAAATGGGCATCCTCCTAAAAAGCCAAACAAAACTAATTTCTCCAGTCCCTGATATGCAGTTATCATAACCATTTCATTTATTTTAAAACTTTTACCAGAGAATCAGTATTATCCTTCTTTGTATCTACTTTAAATTTACAGAATTATGATCTCTGCTCCCAAAATGACCTCGCACAGAATTTTTCATCACAAATAAAGGCAAAAATGGCTGGAAAGCCAGAACTCCCGCCAACACCTGTGGAGAGAAAGCAGAGTTAATGTTTTGGATTCAGCGACCCATCTTCAGAGCTGACTGCACCGAGGAACATGATTGTATGAAAACTGGAGGAACTATAGGAGGAAGGATTATGAAACGATAGATGGAAACTGAGCATAGTGAAAGAGAAAACACTTAAGCATTCAAAGGAATGCTTCACTGTCATCCTAGAAAAGTTCTCAATACACCACCATGTTCCCTGACAAGTATCTCTCGCGCTCAAAGCTATATAATATACTATAATACTCCAGTGAAATTCGGTGCATGCTGGAAAAATAACTCATTTTCTGTTTGGGAATCTTGGGTCCTTCTGGACTCGAAACCGTGTACAGTAATTTTAGTGCCCGGGCACCCTATCCCCAATCCGAATCCCAAACCCCCGCAAAGGGGGTCATCACATGGGCTGTTGAGGCACATGCTCACACAAACACAGTCAACTGTTCTCACTCTCATGCAGATGCACCGACAAACGCACTCATACACACGCACAGCAACACAGATAATCGCTCTCACACACTCCCTGATTGATACACACACGTACACATACTCATTCACTCACAGTCATTCACTGATCTACACACACACACAAACACACACACACGCACACATACTCACTCACAGTCACTTATTGTTACACAATCACACACACACGCACTCACTCACAGTCACTTATTGTTACACACACACACACACACACACACACACGCACTCACTCACAGTCACTCACTGATACATACACACAAACACACATGCACGCACACACGTACTCACTCACAGTCACTCACTGATACGTACACACAAACACACACAATTACACTTATGCTCACTCACTGACACACACAGAGACAATTACACTCACGTTTTAACTGGCACATACACACACAAACATGGGAAATTATTCACACATAAACTCATTTGTTCACACACTAACATCAAGCGATTATCTGGATTTATTGGGAAAATTGACACAGCTTCACTGTACAAATGAACATGACTCTGTGAAATGGAAGAGTCCTTCACGTGGAAATTTACCGAGGGTCGTTACATGTGCGTTTGTTGGTGTCCCCAGATGTACGTGTCTATACAACTATGTCTGTGTATGTGGCTGTGTCTATCAGTAATCTGTCTGTATGACTGTGTCTGTGTATGTGGCTGTGTCTATCAGTATATGTCTGTATGTCTGTGTCTGTATATGTGGCTGTCTCTATCAGTATTTGTTGCATGACTGTGTCTGTATATGTGGGTGTCTCTTTCAGTATATGTTTGTATGACTGTGCCTGTAAATATGCTTGTCTCTGTCAGGAAATGTCTGTATGACTGCGTCTGTATACGTGCCTGTCTCTTTCAGTATATATCTGTATGTCTGTTTCTGTATATGTGGGTGTCTCTATTAGTATATGTCTGTCTGACTGTGTCTGTATATGTGGGAGACTCTATCAGAATTTGTTGTATGGCTATGTCGGTGTATGTGGGTGTCTCTGTCAGTATATTTCTGAATAGCTGTGTCTGCATATCTGGCTGTCTCTATCAGTATATGTCTGTATGACTATGTCTGTATATTTGGGTGACTCTATCAGTATTTGTTGTATGACTGTGTCTATATATGTGTGTGTCTCTTTCAGTATATGTCTGTATGACTGTGCCTGTCTCTATCAGGAAATGTCTGTATGACTGTGACTGTATATGTGGGCGTCTCTATCAGTGTATGCCTGTGTGACTGTATATGTATATAAGTGTGTCTCTATCAGTATATGTCTGTGTGACTGTGTCTGTATATGTGGGTGCCTCTATCAGTATATGTCTGTATGACTGTGTCTGCATATGTGGGTGTCTCTATCAGTATATGCCTGTATGTCGGAGTCTGTATATGTGGGTGTCTCTATCAGTATATGTCTGCAGGACTGTGACTGTATATGTGGGAGTCTCTATCAGTATATGTCTGTTTGACTGTGTCTGTTGACGTGCGTGTCTCTATCAGAATATGTCTCTATGTCTGTGTCTGTATATGTGGGTGTCTCTATCAGTATATGTCTGTCGGACTGTGTCCGTATATTTGCCTGTATCTATCAGTATATGTCTGTATGACTGCGTCTGTATGTGTGCCTGTCTCTATCAGTACATGTCTGTATGACTGTGTCTGGATATGTGGCTGTCGCTATCAGGATATGCCTGAATGTCTATGTCTGTGGATGGGCCAGTCTCTGTCAGTATATCTCTGTATGTCTGTGTCTGTATATGTGGATGTATCAGTACATGTCTGTATGACTGTGTCTGTATATGTGGGTGTCTCGATCAGTACATGTCTGGAGGACTGTGACTGTTTCTGTGCCTGTCTCTATCAGTGTATGTCTGCATGACTGTGCCTGTACATGTGGGTGTCCCTATTAGTATAAGTTTGTATGTCTGTGTCTGTATATGTGGGTGTTTCTATCAGTATCTGTCTGTTTGACTCTGTCTGTATATTTGGGTGTCTCTATCAGTATATGTCTGTATGACTGAGCCTGTATATATGACTGTCTCTATCAGTATATGTCTGTATGACTGTGTCTGCATATGTGCCTGTCTCTATCAGAATATGTCTGTATGACTGTGTCTGTACATGTGCCTGTCTCGATCAGTATATGTCTGCATCACTGTGTCTGTAAATGTGGGTGCCTCTGTCAGTATATGTCTGTATGACTCTGCCTGTGTATGTGGCTGTCTCTATCAGTATATGTCTGTAAGTCTGTGTCAGTATATGTGGGTGTCTCTATAAGTATATGTCTGTATGACTGTGTCTGACAACGTGGCTGACTCTATCAGTATATGTCTGTATGACTTGCCTGTATATGAGGGTGTCTCTATCAGAATATGTCTGAATGACTGTGTCTGCATATGTGCCTGTCTCTATCAGAATATGTCTGTATGACTGTGTCTGCATATGTGCCTGTCTCTATCAGAATATGTCTGTATGACTGTGTCTGTATATGTGCCTGTCTCGATCAGTATATGTCTGCATGACTGTGTCTGTATCAGTGGGTGTCTGTATCAGTATATATCTGTATGTCTGTGTCTGTATCTGTGCCTGCATCTATCAGTATGTATCTGTATGACTGAGCCTGTATATATGACTGTCTCTATCAGGATATGTCTGTTTGACTGTGTCTGTATATGTGAGTGTCTCTATCAGTAACTGTCTGTGTGACGGTGCCTGTATATGTGGCTGTCTCTTTCAGTATATGTCTGTATGACTGTGTCTGTGTATGTGGCTGTCTCTATCACTATATGAATGTATGTCTGTGTCTGTATACGTGGGTCTCTCTAACAGTGTAAGTCGGTATGACTCTGTCTGTGTGTGTGCCTGTCACTGTCATTATATGTCTGTATGACTGTGTCTGTATATGTGCGTGTCTCTATCAGTATATGTCTGTGTGATTGTGTCCATATATGCGCCTGTCTCTATCAGTTTATGTTTGTGTCTGTAGATGTGGGTGTCTCTATCAGCATCTGTCAGTATGTTCGTGTCTGTATATGTGGGTCTCTCTATCCGTATATGTCTGCAGGGCTGTGATGTATATGTGGGTGTCTCTATCAGTGTATGACTGTATGACAGTGTCTAAATATGTGGGTGTCTCTATCAGTATATGCCTGTGTGACTGTGTCTGTATATGTTGGTTTCTCTATCAGAATATGTCTGAATGACTGTGTCTGCATATGTGCCTGTCTCTATCAGAATATGTCTGTATGACTGTGTCTGCATATGTGCCTGTCTCTATCAGAATATGTCTGTATGACTGTGTCTGTATATGTGCCTGTCTCGATCAGTATATGTCTGCATGACTGTGTCTGTATCAGTGGGTGTCTGTATCAGTATATATCTGTATGTCTGTGTCTGTATCTGTGCCTGCATCTATCAGTATGTATCTGTATGACTGAGCCTGTATATATGACTGTCTCTATCAGGATATGTCTGTTTGACTGTGTCTGTATATGTGAGTGTCTCTATCAGTAACTGTCTGTGTGACGGTGCCTGTATATGTGGCTGTCTCTTTCAGTATATGTCTGTATGACTGTGTCTGTGTATGTGGCTGTCTCTATCACTATATGAATGTATGTCTGTGTCTGTATACGTGGGTCTCTCTAACAGTGTAAGTCGGTATGACTCTGTCTGTGTGTGTGCCTGTCACTGTCATTATATGTCTGTATGACTGTGTCTGTATATGTGCGTGTCTCTATCAGTATATGTCTGTGTGATTGTGTCCATATATGCGCCTGTCTCTATCAGTGTATGTTTGTGTCTGTAGATGTGGGTGTCTCTATCAGCATCTGTCAGTATGTTCGTGTCTGTATATGTGGGTCTCTCTATCCGTATATGTCTGCAGGTCTGTGATGTATATGTGGGTGTCTCTATCAGTGTATGACTGTATGACAGTGTCTAAATATGTGGGTGTCTCTATCAGTATATGCCTGTGTGACTGTGTCTGTATATGTTGGTTTCTCTATCAGTATATGTCTGTATGACTGTGTCTGTATATGTGGGTGTCTCTATCAGTATATGCCTGTATGTCGGTTTCTGTATATGTGGGTGTCTCGATCAGAATATGACTGCAGGACTGTGACTGTATATGTGGGTGTCTCTATCAGTGTATGTTTGTGTGACTGTGTATGTATATATGCCTGTCTCACTCAGTATATGTCTGTATGACTGCGTTTGTACATGTGGCTGTCTCTATCAGTATATGTCTGTTTGACTGTGTCCATGTATGTGCCTGTCTCTTCAGTATATGTCTATATGTCTCTTCAGTATATGTCTATATGTGGGTGTCTCTATCAGTATATATCTGCTTGGCAGTCCCTGTGAATATGACAGTCACTATCAGGATATGTCCGTAGGACTGTGTCTGTATATGTGGGTGTCTCTGTCAGTATATGTCTGTTGGACCGTGTCTGTATATTTGCCTGTATCTATCAGTATATGTCTGTATGACTGCGTCTCTATATGTGCCTGTCTCTATCAGAATATGTCTGTATGACTGTGTCTGGATATGTGGCTGTCTCTGTCAGGATATGCCTGTATGCCTATGTCTGTGTTTGGGCCAGTCTCTGTCAGTAATTCTCTGTATGTCTATGTCTGTATATGTAGTGTATCAGTATATGTCTGTATGACTGTGTCTGTATATGCGGGTGTCTCTATCAGTGTACATCTCTATGCCTGTGCCTGTGTCTGTATATGTGGGTGTCTGCATCAGTACATGTCTGCAGGACTGTGACTCTATATGTGGGTGTCTCTATCAGTATATGTCTGTATGGCTGTGCCTGTATATGTGGGTGTCTCTATCAGTATATGTCTATATGTCTGTGTCTGTATATGTGCGTGTCTCTATCATTATATTTCTGTATGTCTGTGTCTGTATACGTGCCTGTCTCAATCAGAATATGTCTGTATGGCTGTGTCTGTATACGTGCCTGTCTGTATCAGTACATGTCTGCATTACATTGTCTGTATATGTGGGTGCCGGTATATGTGCCTGCCTCAATCAGTATATATCTGTATGTCTGTGCCTGTGTATATGACAGTCACTATCAGGATATGCCTGTATGACTGTGTCGGTATATGTGGGTGTCTCTATCAGTATATGTCTGTTTGACTGTGTCTATATATGTGCGTGTCTCTATCAGAATATGTCTCTATGTCTGGGTCTGTATATGTGGGTGTCTCTATCAGTATATGTCTGTGTGACTATGTCTGTATATGTGCCTGCCTAGATGTCCGATTGTTTCTGTGTTACAGAAGGTGGGAGCGAGCTTTTCTCTTGATCTGCTACAGTTCCTTGTGCCATACGTAGACGCACAATGCCCTGAGGGAGGGCATTCCACAGCTTTGAGCCGGCAACAGTGAAGTAACGGTGATGTATTTTCAACTCAGGACAACAAGAGGCTCGGAGCAAATCGTGAAGAGGCTGCTGTTCCCATGTATGAGCAGCCCCTTCTCCTTCTACTTCACATCTTAGCCATTTCCTTCACAGGGCGGTGACCAGCATTGGGTGATAAATTCTGGGCCCAGATAGCGATGCTGTAGATCCAGTCAATGAATTAAAAATAAAGCAAATCCTCTGTTGTTTAACAAACAGGATGGGCTATTTACACTTATCCAGTCCTCTGACCACGCTCCCGAATCCAAAATGCTTTGTGAGGTGATGGTCACTCTCTCTGCCCCTTTCTCCATTCAATCCATCAATAACCCACACACGTGGCATTGAGACTGGGTAGATGTTCTGTTTCATTGTGGCAGATGATGCTGTTGCGCTGGAGGGCGTTAATGGGACCTGTTTTTTCACCATCTGTCATTAACATCCATCTCCACGGATCCTTCCTCTATCCCTGGTGGGTGCTCTCCTCCCTTATTATTGAGGAGCAGCGTGTTACCAATCATGAGAGCTCCCTGGCTAACAGGGGACCAACGTCTCGACAGCGAGAGAGACTGGGAGAGATCAGATTCTGAGATCAACCAACTCGTGTCATTACGACAATGGTTCGAGGTTTCTACGATGGACTTTATTGGTTGTCCCAGGACTGGATATCTCTATCATCTCGGATTCAGGACGTGCTTTGGGTTATTCAGGGTGTGTACTACCACAGGGTAGAGGATTCCAAAACTAGGGTGCGTAGCATTAAGGTGAGAGGGGGGAAATGTGAAAACGGCGCGAGAAGCAACTTTTTTCGCACACACAGAGGATGGTGCATGTACAGAACGAGCTGCCAGAGAAAGTGGTGGGGACGTGTATAATTACAGCATTTCAACATCATTTGGCCAGGCACACGCATCAGGAAGGCTTGAAGGGACACGGGGAAATCGCAGTGAACAGGGATTAGATCAGTTTGACAAACATGTTCAGCAAGGACAAGTTGTTCTGAAGGGTCGGTTTCCGAGTTATATGATTCTATGGTCCTATCTTTGTCCATCCATCAGATCGAGAGCAGCTCTGCATATCCAGTGCAGTTTTCTCTTCTGTAGATTTTCTGGAGGTTGGTATCCCATTCCTGGGGCTAGCCTCGAGCCCCACACCCTCTGCACCATCAGTTCATAAGATGTAGAGTCATCAAAATCGATAGAACTGGAGAGAAAGTCTCATCGGCCACCTCAAAGTCTGAGCTAATCCTCCTCAAATCCCACTTTCCCACCTTTTCCCCTCGATTCCCCTTCTTGGTTAAAAATCTCTCTTTCCCAGCCTCGAAACAACTTGAGTTCAGGCGCTGCCCAGTTGTACTGGCCTCATATTTTCATCCATGGAGTGCCAGTTAATGGATTCAGTACATGGCTTCTAGTCCTGCCACGGTGGGCAGTGGAATGTCATTCGATACAAATCTGGACTTGAGAGTTTACCAATGACCAAGGAAACGCTGTTAGGAAGGCAGCATCGAACCCCTCTGGTAATTAAAATCAAAACACAGCCCCCAGTCTGTCCCAGTGGAAGTAGAGGTCCCCTTTCTAATATTTAAACCTGAAACACCCAGAGAAGCTCAGCTCACCTCACCTGATCTCTCAAGCTGTTATGGAAAAGAGGAGGTTCATTGAAAGAAAACCCCTGATATTCACCTTTTTTGTCACAATTTAATCATTTAACACTAACGGCGATCAAATTAACAGAGTTCCAAACACACCGAACAACTCCCCCCTAACTCCGAACTACTCCCTGACTGAACAAAGTTCTGTTGGCATGCTATTCCAGTAATCATAAGACCCACTATCATAATCTAAGCGGTACGAAACAAAAAAATTAAAGCTCGGTCTCTCAAAGTCCACACAGAATGTGTGTTCCGAAATGCTCTGCCTTCTCCTATGACTCTCCAGCCATCAACACCTTTCTTCGGCTATTCTCAAGTCGTTCATATCTCTCATCCATGGACCTTGCTGTCAGGGATGCTTTCTCTGTGAGGGCTCTGAGCTAGAAGTGCCTTGGTGGTTCCTTTTATGGATAGGTGGTTCTTTCTGAGAGAGCTTACCAATTTCTTGTGCGAACCTGTTGCTTATTTCTCAAATGGTGGTTCACTCTCACACCGATTCTCAAAAACCCTCTCATTACATACCTTTGGTGACATGTCAGTTTTCTTACAACAGCATTAGTCTGAAGCTCTCCCAACCATCAAATTTAAATTCAATTGCCTTTCACTAGCGAAATGCTTGGTTTACATTAATTGGCTGATTCCAGCTTGTTGCCAAAACATCAAAACAAGCTGAAGGTTTCTAAACGCAAGGCCAATCGATTCATGTTTCCATTTTTGAGCTGCCTGTACATCTTCAATTACTTACAGACATCTTTTTGTGTCGAAATCATTAACCTTTGAAAAGCAATTTACCTCTTAAAGGGACCAGGTACGATTTTTTTTTTGAAATCGGACTTTCCTGCCTTCCCATTCACGATTACTTACCGCAACTTTATAACAGCTAGCATCCTCAATTCGCTGCCCAGAGAGAGTGGTCAATTCGGAAAACTTCTTCACATTGTGGAAGTATTTTGTTGGGTAATGGGCAAGGCTCAGAGTGAAAGTGTTATTGAGATGGTGTGGTTTCATTTCCTTGGACAAGGATGATGGCCTGAAAGTGTTTCTCCTGTCCTGTATACATCTATGAGTCTGTGGATCATTTCTGATCTGGTTTCTCAACTCAGGATGCTGGTTCCCTGTCTACAGAAGCTGCCAAATGTTGAATTCTGTTCCACATTTGGATACCAACAATTTTGCCACCTCACCGCCATCCCTAACCATGCACAACCTCTCCCATCAATTCACCATACCCTCATTCTCTACACTCTTCACACCTACCTTTCCAGATTTATCGATATATTTTCCTGGTCTGGTGCTGCCAGAATATTAATCATCTCAGCCTTCCCATTCCCCTGCCCATTCACCTTGGATTTGTTCTCTTTTTTATGTTTCTTTCTCCAGTTCCCTGCTTATATCAAACACTTGAACTCTACTGTCAGTGATGGTTCTGCAATACACATTCTAAGAGGGATGTGATCGCACTAGAGAGGGCGCAGAGAGAGTTTTTTCGGGATGTTACCCAGTTGAGAAACTTATAATGATCAGAAGAATTTGGATAGACGGGGGTGGAGGGTGGGGGTTGTTTTCGCCAGAACAGAGGAGATTGGGAGTGGGTATGCCCAGAGACATATAAAATGATGATGGATACAGAAGAAACGTTTCCCCTGGATGGAGGGATCAATGACAGGGAATACGGATGTAAGGTAAGGAGTGCAAGGTTCAGGGGCGGGGAGGTAATGAAAAATGAGGGTAATGGGAATTTGGAAGTCAGTGCCTGTGGGAGGCAAAAGACTTCATCACATCGGATAAATAATTGAGATGCCAAGGCAGACAATACTAGGAACCAAAGACTGGGAAATGGGATTAGAATTGTTCAGTGGTAACTCCTGACTAATGAGCACTCAATAGGAGGAAAAAGATTGTTCTAACTGTTCGAGTGCCGTGAATTTCAAACACAGCCCAGTTCAGCAAAGACGTGTGATTGAAAAAGGGCAAAAGCAGCCAATTTGAGTTGGAAAGTGGAAGGGACTGGTTAAAGCTGGATGAAGCAAGGTGAAACAATGATGCCGAATTTCTCTCGAGAATCAGGCCAAATCAGACATCATCGATTGGGAGAACTTTATTTCTGGGAAATCAAAGGAGATTTATTTTGTGCTTTTGGCTCAATAATAGGATTGGTTGAATGACATATTCCAGAGAATCGAGATAAATGGGTCCTTCTCTGGAAGGTGAAATCTACAGAGGGTTCGGTTCTCAGATCTCAACTACACGCATTCAATATACACGATCTGCTATCACAGACAGAGTGTGGCATTGCAAGGTTTGTGTACGATGCTAACTAAGTGGGAAAACAGACTGTGATGAGAAGATACAGAGTTTAGAGATGGATATTAATAGGCAAGCAGAAGAAGCCAGGATCAGGCTGATTGAATTTTATGTGCATAACAGAGAGGTTGCCGGTTTTGTCCGGGAAAATGACAGGGCAAATTATTATTCAAATGGAAAGCAGATGCAAAGTGTATCAGTGCAGCGAGCTCTGGGTGTCCTTGTGCAAGACTCCCAGAATCTGCGTATGCAGGTGCAGCATTTAAGAAGAAAGACAAAAGGAATGTGAGCATTTGTTACGAAAGTGTCGAATTATAAAACTAAAAAAGTGTTCTCACAATTATATAACATGATGGTGAGATCACACCTCAAGTATTGTGTCCAGTTTTCTGTCGCCTCATGTCTAATATCATCATTTATTCCCCTTCCTCACAGTTAATATAGTGACGCTCGTGATCCTGTCTCTCAAAAAGTGCTGTCTCTCCAAATGTGTCACCTCTTACCTGGTGGCCATGGCGGCGACAGACCTAATGGCCATTATCATTGACTTGATATTGAGACACATACCAATGGTTTATTATATCCATTTTATCTTCCTGTATTCCGTCCCTGTGTGTAACATCCACGCCGTCCTGCTGTATGCAGTCACTGACTGTTCTGTCTGGCTCACCGTCACTTTCACCTTTGATCAATTTGTGGCCATTTGTTACCAGAAGCTGAAAAGTAAATATTGCAGTGAGAAAACGGCAGCTGTGGTTCTGGGCACAGTGTCTGTGCTGAGCTGGTTGAAGAACACTTTCTGGTATTTTATGCTCACAGCTCACTATTGGCTGATGAACAGGCCCTGATTTTGCCGTGTAACCAATGACGTTCGGGAATTTCGGTTCTGGGTCATCATCGAGTTTCTCCATCACATTCTCACCCCGGCTCTCCCGTTCGTCCTGATTCTGCTGCTCAATGTTTTCACCGTCCGACACATTCTCGTGACGAGCCGAGCCCGCGGGAGGCTCATTGGTCAGAGTGCCAGAGACCCAGAAATGGAGAGCCGAAGGAAATCCATCATTTTCCTCTTTGTTATCTCAGCAAATTTCATCCTGTTGTGATCAATGATAATGGTCTACTCAATATGGAACAGAATGTTGTATTTACGCTATCTGTCTGTCTGGATAGACGATTTTGTCCAGGAACTGGCCTTCATGCTGCAGCTCCTCAGTGATTTATGCTGTGAGACAGACCAAGTTCAGAGAGCAGCTGAAGAGTGTGTTGAAATATCCCTTTACTTCAATTCATCAATGCATTCGTTCATTCTGAGAAAAGACGCCGGGCAACCCAAAAAAATTCCAATTCATTTCACATTCCCAGCAAGGGATAATGGTCTCTCCTGACTTGACTATGACCTCTTGCTAAGGGTCCAGACTTGAGGTTGAATATGGGTCGATGCTGACAGAATAAGGGGAGATTTTGTCATTATGTTAACAGTGATGAGGGTAAAACCTATCTTGAGAATGACTGATTTGAGCTTATTTCTGTGAGCAAGAGGCAGACAGTTTTGACTGGTGCATCGTGTTGGGGGTGGAAAGGTATCTTGCTCAGGAAACAGAGGTGTCGGAGGGGTTGGTAGCTGTTCATCTAGTAAAATAGTCTGCTTATTATTTACACAACTGGGGCTGTTTGCATCTCTCCCTTTTACACACTCTCTCTCCCCTCTTCCCCTGCCAAAATCCCCATCATCAGAATTAACATCCATTTTCCAGCTTTTGCAAGAACTCCTCATTGGGCATGGTAATGGCCCATAGCACATAGAAGTGTACAGCACAGTACAGGCCCTTCGGCCCACTATGTTGTGCCTAACTTTTATCCTAATCCTAAGGTCTATCTAACCTCCACCCCCTACCTTATACTATTATCCATATGCCTACCTAACAGCCGCTTAAATGCCCCCAGTTAGGCCGACTCCACTATCCTCTCTGGCAATGCATTCCACACCCCCACCACTCTCTGAGTAAAGAACCCACCTCTGACGTCTCCCCTATATCTACCTCCACTCACTTTAAAACTGCCCCCCCTCGTAAAAGCTACCTCCACCCGAGGAAAAAGTCTCTGTCCACTCTATCTACACCTCTGATCATTTTGTACACCTCTATCAAGTCACCTCTTCTCCTTTGTCATTCCAAAGAGAAAACCTCTAGCTCTCTCAACCTTTCCTCGAAAGACCTTAACTCCATTCCAGGCAACATCCTGGAAAATCTCATCTGCACCTTTTCCAACGCTTCCATATCTTTCCCATAATGAGGCGAACAGAACTGGATACAATATTCCAGATGTGGCCGAACCAGGCTTTTGTATGGATGGAGCATAACTTCACGGCTCTTGAACTCAATCCCTCTATTAATGAAAGCTAACACACCATCCGCCTTCTTAACAACTCTATCCACCTGGGTGGCAGCTTTCAGGGAACTGTGAACATGAACCCCAAGATCCCTCTGTTCCTCCACACTGCCAAGAATTTTACAGTTAATCCTGTATTCTGCTTTCAAGTTTGTCCTTCCAAAATGAATCACCTCACACTTTTCAGGGTTAAACTCCATTGGCAACTTCTCAGCCCAGCTCTGCATGCTATCAGTGTCCCTTTGTAAACTAGAACAGCCCTCCGCACTGTCCACAACGTGACTCACCTTTGTATCGCCTGCAAACTTACTCATCCATCCTTCCACTCCTAAGTCCAAATCATTTAGAAAAATCATAAATAGAAGAGGACCCGGAACAGATCCTTGTGGTACACCACTCGTAACTGAGCACCATGTTGAATATTTTCGGTCCACTACCACCCTTTGTCTTCTAATAGTCAGCCCATTCTTAGTCCAATCTGCCATATTTCCCCCTATTCCATGCCTCCTTACTTTCTGCATGAGCCTATCATGGGGAATGCCTGTGAGCATTCTCACTGAATTGCTCATCCAGAATCCCAGGCATGTCCTTAGTGACTGGGTTCGGATCCCACCATGGCATGTGATGGAATTCGAATTCAATTCATACAAAGTCTAGAATATGAGTCTAATGATGGCCATAAAAGCATTGTTGATGTTTGGAAAAAAACAATTGTGGTTCACTAAAGACCTTTAGAGAGGGAAACTGCAGTCTTTACCTGGTCTAGCCTCCAAGTGACTCCATTCATGCAGCAATCCCTTTCTAGGGAGGGGTAAGAAATGCCAGTACAAGCCAGCGATGCCCGCATCCAATGAACGAATAAGAATAAATTCCAGTTGCCCACCCCGGCCATCTCTTGTCCATTGGGCAAGAAACCAGACATGTGAGCTGATTTAGAAGATCGAACATATATCAGTACAGCACAGAAACAGGACCTTCGGCCCACACCACAATAAACTAATGCCTTTTGCCTGTCCATGGTCTGTACCTCTCCATTCCGTACATATTCATGGGCTGATTGAAATGGCCCTTAAATGCCCTTATCATATTTGCCTCAACCATTTGCACCGCGCAGAGCATTTCAAAGCACCTACCCACCTGTACAAAAAAATTGCCTCTTCACTTTTTCTTCCAACATTCCCCAGTCACCTGAAATGCAGCACACACCCCGAGTTTTGACATTACATCATTGTGAAAAAAGATCTGAAAGTCGACTCTATCTCTTCATCTCATAATTTTATAGACTTCTATCATGTTTCCAGTTAGCCTCCGCTGCTCCAGAGAGAAGAACCCCAGTTTTTCCAGCCTCTCCTTATATCCCATATGCTGAGATCCAGACAGTATCCTCGTACCTTCTCCACTCTCTGCAAAGCCTCCACATCCTCTCTGGAAATTGGCGACCAGAATTGAATACAAGACTCTGAGTGCAGCCTAATCAAAACCTGACGAAGCTATAATCTGACTTCCTCACTCTTTTACTCAATGCCCCGACCAATAACCATAAGTGCATCATACACTTTCTCTATCGCCCTGCCTACTTGTGTGGCTGTGGATTTCAAAGCCAAGATCCCTCTCTGCATCAATGCTGTTCAGTGTTCTGCCATTAAAACAGTACTTTTCCTTTAACATTTGATCTCCCAAAGTGCAATAACTCACACTTTCCCGGATTGAACTACATCTGCCACTCCTCCGCCCAAATCTCCAACTGGCCTATATCTCACTGTATCCTTGGACAAGTTTCTTGAGTCACTGATGACTATGGGTAGAAGGTTTTTGCCCCTCATGCCCTCCAAGAAGTTAACCCGTTCACCCGCAGTCCTGTTATTGAGGGATTCCCTGCATCCCATTGCTGCGAACAGACTGTTGGACGCTCTCTGCACTGAGTTACCAACCCTGTTCCATCCCAAACAGATTGCCATGATTCAGGCTTGAGGGGGCTAGTATCAAGCCAGGAAGGGCCATTTCTGAGCCCGGCAGAGGGTGTGCTGTGGTCTGCTCTGAATCTGGAGTTTCGATGCTCCTGGCTGTTGCCATGTGGTAGCTATCCTGTGGTTCCCAATGGCTGGACGTTGGGCTCTACTGAACCTTCACAATGCCCAGTGTGTCTGGGTTGGAATAGGGAGGGAGAGAATGAAATGGACAGAGTCAGCGAGAGGGAGCAAGCAACAGAGAGAGAGGGGGAGATGAAGGGAGAGACAGCGACAAGACAGAGAGACAGAAAGTGAGAGGGAGACGGAGTGGGAGAGTGAGCAAGAGAAAGAGAAAAGTAGTGAGAAAGAGACCGATGGAGACAATGAGGGACAGACAGGAAGAGAGAAAAGTAGAAAGAGGGGGAGAGGAGTGAAGGAGAAATGAGAGAGACAGACAGAAAGAAGGAGAGAGGGAGGGAAACAGGGTGAGAGGCAGAAAGTGAAAGAGAAAGAGAGAAAGGGAAAGTAAAAGGGAGACAGAGGGAGAGAGGTAGACAGTTAGAGATAGAGGGAGAAAAAGTACTCAGAGGGAGAGATAAAGAGAGAGAGGAAGAGAGAGACACCAAGTAAAAGATAGCAAGACGGAGACAGAGAATGGAGAGAGGAAGAGGAATAGACATTGTTTGTTAATTTCAGTGCCACTGACACCTTGTGCTATTCCATCTGAAAATCCTGTGTTCCCTGGTGGGACAAATTTCTGTTCATAGAACGTAGAACACAGAGCAGTACAGCGCAGAGCAGGCCCTTCGGCCCTCGATGTTGCGCCAACCTGTGAACTAATCTAAGCCCCTCCCACTACACTATCCCATCATTATCCATGTGCTTATCCAAGGGCTGTTTAAATGCCCCTCATGTGGCTGAGTTAACTACATTGGCAGGCAGGGCGTTCTACACCCTTACCACTCTCTGAGTAAAGCTCTGACATTTGTCTTAAATCTATCACCCCTCAATCTGTAGCTATGCCCCCTCATACAAGCTGAAGTCCTCATCCTCAGAAAAAGACTCTCACTGACCACCCTATCTAATCCTCTGATCATCTTGTATGTCTCTATTAAATCCCGTCTTAGCCTCCTTCTCTCCAAAGAGAACAGACCCAAGTCCTTCAACCTTTCTTCATCGGGCCTGCGCTCCAGACCAGGCAACATCCTGGTAAATCTCCTCTGCACCTTTTCCAATGCTTCCACATCCTTCCTGTAATGGGGCCACCAGAACTGTACACAATATTCCAAGTGAGGCTGCACTAGCGTTTTGTACAGTTACGGCTCGGGAACTCAGTCCCTCTCCCAGTAAAACCTAACACACCGTAAGCCTTCTTAACAGCTCTATCATTAGTTGCAGTTGCCTGTCTTCTCATTTCCAAATAAATCTGTATTGTAGTTGGTCTGAAACTTCTTTGACTCAGTGCGGATTGAGAGTGGAGTGTGTGCGTGCGCGTGTGTGTGAGAGAGAGAGAGATAGAGAGAGAGGGAGTGTGGTGAGGGGTGATGGAAGTGGCGGGGACAATATGGACTGAACTATTGAGTGTTGGTCTTTTTCATGCATCGTCTGGCTCCCACAACACGCACGCAATCTCACAAAGGTGCCTCTTGGTTTGCACCATAGCGGGGGGTGTGGGAGGTGTGCTCCATAGAGGGGCAGTTGGGATCTGACGGGATGAACTGGGATTTGGGAGCAGAGAGGCGTTTGAACGGCAAACCTGGTGTTTTATAAACAATGTCCTAATAGCCATACCTCCATTTGCCATGCGGACAGCCCAGGAGGTGGGCATCTGAGGGTTTCTGTATATCTGTCTGTGTGAGAGACAGAGAGTGTAGAAACTGTTGGAATCTCAAAACGAGCCCCTCCCCTCCCTGAAGCACCTCCTGCCTGAAGCAAACCCCAGGAACAGGGTCCATTCCTCACGGGAGAGAGGGAGTGTGAGAAACCAACGAGACAGAGAGAGAGAGAGCTGGGAGCCACTGCAAGAATGAGTATCACTCCTTCAGATTCTCCGTGTTTCCCCTGAACTCCTCTTTGTCTCTGACTGACTTTTCCCTCTCTGTTTATCTATCTCAATCAGTTTATCTCTCACGCTTTCTTTCTCTCTCTTTTTCCCTTTTGTGTTTCTTTCTTTTTTTGGCTCACACTCCCAACTCTGTGTCATTCTCTCCCTCTCTATGTCTCTCTTACCAACAGCCTCTCGCTCTGCCTCTCTTTCTCTCTCTGGTTTTCCGTCTTTCTCTGGCTACCCCTCTCTTTCTTTCCATCTCCTTTTCCTTTTCTCTCTGTCACGATCTCAAACTTTCGTTCTCCCTCTCTCTCTACCTCTTGTTATTTCTTTCACTCCTTATTGCTTTCTCTTTTTCTGTTTGTTCCCTCACATTTTCAATCGATAACTCTTTTTGTTTAATCCTCTCTGTCACTCAATCTCTGGTTTTCCACCTCTCTCTGTCTTTCCCTCTCTTTTTTTCCCTCCCTTTTCTTTCCTCTGTCTCTTTCACACTCCCTGTCTCTTGTTCTCTCTCTCTTTCCTTTTATTCTGGATCTCTGTCATATCTCCAAAATTTTGTTCCTGCAGAATTTCTGCCCCTCAAGTGTTGCTCCTCAATTCTTGCCCCTCTAAATTGTCCACCATTTTTGACCTCCAGAATTGACCCCCGAAATTTGTGCCCTCATTTCTGCCCCTGAAATGTTGCGCTCGCATTTTTGCTCATCAAAATTAACCCCACATTTTCTTACCTCCCAAAATTTACCATCGCTCTCACATTCACCCCCTCATAGTCACTCTCATTCCCTCACACTTTCACTCACTCATAGTCACAATCACTAGCTCACAGTTACACTTCCTCAGTCACGCTCATTCCCTCATTCGCACACTCACTTCCTCATGCACAAAGCCACTCCCTCACACTTTCCTCCAGACACAATCACTCCCTAAAAGTCACACTCACTCCCTCACAGGCACACTCACTTCCTCACACTTCTGTACTGTCACAATCACTCCCTCCCAGTCACACTCATTCCGTCACGTGCACACTCATCCCTCGCACACAAAGTCACTCCCTCACACATTCGTCCAGACGCAATTCTCTCCTAACAGCCACCTTCACTGCATCACAATCGCACTCATTCCCTCACAGACACACTCAGTCCCACACTGTCACACTCACTCTCGCAGCTTCTGGTGTGTGGGTTTTGTGAATTCAGACTTGGCCAAAGCACCCAACATCCCTTGCTGTCTGGTTAGATTAACCAAAGAACTCACTGTCTGTAATGTTGGTGGAGACAGAAAGCCTCATCACATTTAATAAGCATTTAGATTTGCAACCAGGCCGTGGCGAGTATAATCCCAAACTAAATTAGTCCCACTTGCCTCCTCTTGGCCCATGTGCCTCCCCAAACATTTCTTGTTCACATACTGACCGAAATGCCATTTAAACATTATCACTGTAATCATATTCGAACTCATTCCACACACGAACTATTCTCTGCATAAAAAAAGAATCCTTTTATGCCTTTTTAAAATCTTTTCTGCCTCTTGCCTTATAACACATGTATCCTCGTCCTGAAATCAGCAGCCTAGAGAAAACACGTATGCCACTCACCATATTTACATCCCTCATTATTTTATAAACAGCTATAAGATTACCCACAATCTGCTATGCCCCAAAGGAAGAAGTACAGCCCATCAAACACCTCCCCACAACTGAATTCCCCAAAAAAGGGTAATACCAGAAACTTGGACTGCTCCTTTCCTCCAGACACCGCCTGGCCTCCTGTGTTCTTCCAGCCTCCTGCTTGTCTACTCCCCATAACTTAAACCCTTCATCCCTGACAACACCCTGGTAAATCTGTTCTAAACCCTCTCCAGAATCATCCTTCCTCTTATGGGGCGATGAGAACTGGACACAGCACTCCAGAAGAGGCCTCACCAACGTCCTGTGCAACCATAGCATGACAACTTAACTCTCAGGTCTGAGCACAGTACCTGTCACTGTGAAGATATTGCCTTCAACTCCCTCCTCTATTTCATTAATATGTATGCTGAGTAAAGTTTTGGCAAAGGTCTGTAGCTCGGGTCGTGGGTGAAGTTGTTGCTCGCTCGTCGAGCTGGCCTGCTTTTGTTCAGATGTTTCGTCACCATTCCAGGTGGCATCATCAGCGAAGCCTCCCATGAAGCGATGCTGTTCTACTCTGCTTGGAATATGCACTGGCCAGTCTGTTATGGTTTACAAATAACAAGCAACGACTGCCACAAACATTACATTGGACAGACAGGGAGTAAACAGGTCATCAGAATACGCGAACATCAGCTGGCAGCAAAACGTCACGATGAACTCTCCTTAATATCGGTACACTCAGACAATGAAGGCCAACAATTTAGCAGGGACAAGGTAACCATTGTAGCCTAAGCCAAACATAGACACGCATGGGAATTCCTAGAAGCACAGTTCTGCACCTATGCTTCAATCAGCAAATATACACAATTGGACCCCATATATAAACCCACACCGCTCAAAACCAGAAATACAGTGCTGACCATAATGGACCAGACAGTATAAATTCCATACAGAGTGGAATAACATCGCTTCATCAGAGGCTCCACTGATGATGTCACTTAGCGTGGCGATGAAACATCTGAACAGAAAAACAAGCCAGCTCAGCGAGCGAGGCAACAAGCTCATACATTGTGAATAGCCGAGGTCCGAGCACTGACCCTGCGACACCTCTCCCGCCCCCAGTTGGCACTTCCTGCCACTCAGAACATGGCAGCATTTGTCCCTGCTTCACAGTCAGACCAGGGAAGTGCTCTGCATCACAGTGCTCATAAAAGCAGTCAGGCTGGAAGGGGTTAACTCAGCTCATGCGCTCATTAATTGTCGCAACTGGCGTTTCCCCGTGGAATCTCACTGCACGAATCGCTGGGGAAATGGGATCTTCTATTAATGAAGGAGTGCTTGCAGTATGCTGTCCTCAGAGAGTGAGAGTGAGACACACTGCTCCTACATGAGTGAGAGCAGCTGCTTCAGGCAGACACTGAGAGAGAGAGAGAGACAGACAGAGAGAGAGAGATGAGATATCAGAATCTGATACCGATGGAGGTGAATGGCACAGCAGCAGAGAGGAGTTTATCCACGGCAATTTTCTTGCTTTCATCTGACTATAAGTGGATAACTCTAACACATCGGATCATGTCACTACTTCATCTCGTTCAAGCAGGTTACTACCCACTCTTGGCTCTCGTTGGAGTCCCTGGTGAGTCTCTCTACCCAGACATTATGTTTCACAACGTCTTTGCACTGACTTTCTGCTCATAAGAATATAATACAAGACATTTTCGCAGTGACGACCTTAGTTCACGTTTCTTCAGTCCTCTCTACCCTACAGCCTATAGCCTAATTTGTCCAGTTCGTTCACAGCCTCTGGGAGACCACACGCTCTGAACTGGCCTCGACCTAAAACCCACTTCATCCCATATCCTGTTGCTTCACTGCCCTGGGACAGTGAAACAGTTCCTATTCAAATGCGGCAAGACCTGGAGAATATCCCGGTTTGGGCTGACAAGTGGCAAGTAACATTCACAACAAACAAATGCCAGGAAATGTCCACCCCCAATGAGAGAGAATCAAACCATCACTTCCTTGACATTCAATGGTGTTACTGCCACTGAATCCACTTCCATCAACATCCCAGTGTTACCATGTCCAACAAGAGACAATCTAACATCTCGCATTCACGTCCCACTATCAACAGCCTGCGGGTTCCCATTGACCAGAAACTGAGCCGGACCCAGCCCCATATAAACACAGGGGCTCCAGGAGCAGGTCAGAGGCTGGGAATCCTGCAGCGAGTAACTCCCTTCCTGACTCCCTTCAAAACCTATTCCACCATTGACAAGGCACATCTCAGGAGCGTGAGGGAATCCTCCCCACATGCGTGAATCAGTGCAGGTCCAGACAACACTTGACAAGCTTGACACTTTCGAGTCACAAGCAATATTCGATCTGGAATGACTAATCGAAATGTGTCCATGCAGACACCCATGTAGTTTCAGTACAAATAGGTTTGTGCAATTTTCATCAGATTAATTGTCTTGACAACAGATCTTAACTTTTAAAAAAAAACTGTGTTAGCATTTATTCTCTGCACCTTGCTGTTACATGAAAATGGATTGCCAGCGATTTTGCAATTACAGAGTTCGATTAACTGCACATGAATTGCAACATGTGTATTTTTGAGTAATGTTTAATAATTTGGCGTTCAAATGTGTCTACCTGCTCCATCTTTTATTTTAATCCTTTCGTTTTTCAGCTATCCAAACTACAAGCTGACACTACTCAGCTTTAACCACTCAAATCCACATTCTCATAACTCTCAGTTTACGTGAAAATTAACTGGTGTTCCTTCAATTTCTTACCTTTAATCTGGTATCGGAGAACTCACAGTCCTGTGACACACTCACTGAATACAGCATTAATGTGTCCAGCTTCTGTGATGGTTTCAGATAACCATATCCCTCTGAACCCATCATCTTCACGCACCTGTCCAAATGCCCTTTAAATGTTGTAATTATAACCGCCTCTACCACTTCAGTCAGTAGATGTGAAGCTGGAAAAGCACAGCACGTCAGATCGAATCCAAGAAGCAAGGAAGTCAAAGTTTAAGCCTGAAAGCCTTTGCCAATCTCGGCCTCCTGCACCTCTACCACATCCTCAGGCAGCTCATTCCATACACAAACTAGCCTCTGAGTGAAAATCCCACCTCTCGGCTCCCTTTTAAATCCTTCCTCTTACACTGTGAAGCTATGCCTTCCAGCTTGGCTCTCTACTCTCGGGAAAAGGGACCTTGGCTTACTCGGCCCATCCACGCCTCTCGTGATTTTGTAAACCTCTGTCATGTCACCCCAGAGCCTCCGACGCTTCCGGGGGTAAAAAAAATTCCTGCGTCTCCTTATAGTTCAAACCCTTCAGTTACAGTAACGTTCCATTGTAAATCTTTTCAGCATCCTTATTATGGCAGGGTATCAGAATCGTAAGCAGTACCCGAAATGTGACCTTGCTAATGTCCTGTACAGCTGCAACATGACAGCCCAGGTCCGAGGCTCGATGCACAGGCCAACGAAGGAAAGCGTGCCCAATGCCTTCTTAAGTAAGCTGTTTATTTTTGCAGAATGGTGTGCCTGAATCCTATGGCCACTCCTTTCAACCACACACCCCAATGGTCTCAGCATTAACTCTATAAGTCCCACCCTGGCTTACCTTAACAAAGTGCTACACCTCATATTTTCTAAATTAACCTTCATCTGTCACTCCTCGGCCATCAGATAAAGGCTCTGTTTTACTCTTAGATAACCTTTCTCATGGTCCCCTAAGTCACTACTATTGGTGTCTTCTTCAAAATTACTAACCGTGTCTCCTATATTCTAGTCTGAACTGTTTATGTTGGCGACAAACTGTAATTGTCCATAAATGCATTAATGCATTAACACGTGTGTGTGTGAGTGTCTTTGTGTGTGTGTGTTTGTGTGTGTGTGTGTGTGTGTGTGTGTGTGTGTGTGTGTGTGTGTGTGTGTGTGTGTGTGTGTGTGAGAGAGACAGGAGGTGTGTGTTGGGGGGGACAGGAGCTGTGTGTGTGTGTGTGTGTGTGTGTGTGTGTGTGTGTGTGTATGTGTGCGCGCGCGCGCGTGCGTTTGTGTGTGTGTGCTTCTGTGCGTGTGTGTTTGTGTGTGTGTGAGTGTGAGTGTGTGTGTGAGTGTGTGTGTTTCTGTGTGTGCTTCTGTGTGTGTTTCTGTGTGTGTGTTCCTGTGTATCCGTTCCTGTGTGTGTGAGTGTGAGTGTGTGTGTGTGTGTGTGTGTGTGTGTGTGTGTTTCTGTGTGCGTGTGCATGTGTGTGTGTGTTTCTGTGTATGTGTGTGTTTGCATCTGTGTGTGTGTATGTGTGTGTGTTTCTGTGTATGTGTGTGTTTGCATCTGTGTGTGTGTATGTGTGTGTGTGTTTCTGTGTATGTGTGTGTTTGCATCTATGTGTGTGTATCTGTGTGTGTGTGCGTGTGTGTGTGTGTTTGTATGTGTGTGTGTGTCTCTATCTGTGTCTGTGTGTGTGCGAGTGTTTCTGTGTGTGTGTGTTTCTATGTGGGGCTGTGTCTATTGTGAGTTTGTGTGTGTGTATGTGTGTGCATATGTGTGTGTGTTTGTATGCGTGTGTGTTTCTGTGTCTGTTGTGTGTGTGTGTCTGTTGTGTGTGTGTTAAATGTGTGTGTGTGTCTGTTGTGTGTGTGTGCATGTGTGTGGTGTCTGTTGTGTGATTGTGTGTGTGTGTGTCTTTGTCTGTGGCTGTGTCTGTGTGTGTGTGTGTGTGTGTGTGTCTGTGTCTGTGTCTGTGTGTGTGTACATGTGTTTCTAAATGTGTGTGTGTGCGTGTGTGTGTGCATGTGTGTGTGCGTGTGTGTTTGTGTGTGTGTGCGCGCATGTGTGTTTGTGTGTGTGTGCTTTGGTGCGTGTGTGTTTGTGTGTGTGTGCTTCTTTCTTACGGCTATGGTGATTTAATCTTTCCCATCCCACAGCTGTTCTGTTCTTTTTCAACCATCCCCTGTAATTTAATGTATCACTGGAATCAGGAGATCATTGAAAAAAAGAAATCTGAATACATCATCATTGAAGCTGCCCTGGTCAGTTGTGCAATTTTATTTTATTTTTACCCTTTCCTTGTTTTCCATTCCTCACAGTTAACTTTCTGACGATTATGATTCTATCCTGCAAGAAATGTGGTCTCTCTAAATGCATTACTCTTTACCTGGTGGCGATGGTCGTGGCAGATCAACTGGTGGTTATCCTCGACCTGATATCAAGACACATTCCAATAGTTTATAGGAAGCAGTTTACTTTCGTTCATAAAATCCCTGTGTGTAATATCCACGCCGTCCTGCTGTATGCAGCTACTGACTGTTCTGTCTGGTTCACCGTCGCCTTCACCTTTGATCGATTTGTGGCGATTTGTTGCCAGAAGCTGAAAAGTAAATATTGCAGTGAAAAAACGGCGGCTGTGGTTCTGGGGACAGTGTCTGTGCTCAGCTGTTTAAAGAACATTTTCTGGTACTTTATGGTCAGTGGCTGGTATTGGATGAGGAACTACCCCTGGTTTTGTTTCATAAGGGTTAATATTATCCACTCTCCACTTTGGGCAGCAGTCGAGTTCACCTACAACATTCTCAACCCCTGTATCCCATTTATACTAATTCTGCTGATCAATATTTTCATTGTAAGGCATATTGCAGTGGCCAGCAGGGCTCGCAGGAGACTCTGGGCTCGAAGCAGTGTGAAGAACTCCTTAGACAAGGAGATGGAAAGCCGAAGAAAATCGATCATTTTGCTGTTTGCTATGTCGAGCAATTTCATCCTGTTGTGGTCCCTGTTAATGGTTTATTCCATATGGAGACGGATGTGGCTCTTGGGATATCAGTCTGTCTGGATAGATCGATATGTGCTGGATTTGGGCTTCATGCTGCAGCTCTTGAGTTGCTGCACAAACACTGGGATATATGCCGTGACCCAGTCAAAGTTCAGAGAGCAGTTCCAGAATGTTCTAAAACATCCTTTCAAAACAATTCTTCAATTATTTCACTAATCATTCATTTCAAACACTGTGTCATTGTGAACATGAGCAGTGTGGATGGAGAGATAAAGGGAGGGTCACATCTGTGGTCAAATTCCGAATTCCTACACTGCAACAAGTAATGAAAGAGATGGGGAGAAACACGGGGGCTGGCGTACAGAGACAGAAACAGAGAAATAAAGGTAGAGAGAGAGAGAGAGACAGAGAGAGAGAGAGAGGGTGGGGAGAGAAACTGAGAGACTGAAATCGAGGTGCAATTTGGTCAGAAATAGAGAATCAGAGGCAGGACAGGTCAGAGAGATAGAAATGGAGTAATAGAAAGGCAGAAAGATAGAAGAAGAGTCGAAATAAAGAAGAGAAAGAGTGACAGAGAGAAATAGGGCACGTGGGAGAGATGGAATATGAGAGGGACATAGAGGGAAGGCCTCAGAGAGAGAGTGACAAAGGAATGATGAAAGGGAGATAATAACAAAGAGATGGAGAGGCATATATCCAAGGAGAGTGGTGAAGATGACAGAGACAGTGATAGAGAGAAGGTGTGAAGTGGAGGGAAATGGGACTGAAGGCTAATGTGCCAGATGAGGAGCAAGCAAGATGGAGAGTGAGAAAGAGGGAGAGGTGGTTGGAGAAATAGTAAGAAAAAGATACAGAAAGAATGAACCAAGGAGAGAGAAAGGTCGAAAGTGTAAAGCAGCAAGTGACAGAAAGACATTGCATAAACAGGTGAGAAAGAGAAATTGACAGTTAGAGAGAGAGAGAGTGGGGGAGAGAGAGCGAGAGAGAGAGCGAGATGAGGAGTAGGGTAAAGATCAGGGGAAGGAAAGGAACCAGTGCGATGGCCCAGATGATGGGAAATCTGGGCATGCCAAATCCCAAAGTGAGAAATGGCCTGAGACATTATTTGGTTACCATTCTGATCAATTGCTAAACATAAGAGGCTGTCAATGTACTTTGAACAAAAGGTCAGAAAGTTCAGGCCAAAGAAGAAAAATACCAAGCTTCACACCATCACGCAAAAACTATTTGGAATGGAGTCATTAAAAGCACACAGGGAAAGGATTCAATTCACTTTTCCCAAAAAAACAGTCATCCTTTCGGACACCCAGATCTCCCTGAGCGGCCACACCTTCCTACAGTGTGCTCTCCAATCCTAGCCTTCACATTCTAGGAAGGATGCAGTTGAACTAGAAAGGATGCAGAGGAGTTTCGCCAGGATGTCTCCTTCTCTGGGTCAACAACTTGCAGTTTCTGTCTTTCTTCTAAAAGGACAAGCATTTCCCCACCCCCTCCGGCAATACGAGACCTGAGCACTCTGATGTCTGACGTTAAACAGAATCTCTGCTGTGAAGGACGACCAGTCCCTGAACGGAGCAGCCTCCATTTCAATGTTCTGGAGTCATCCCACACTCCCTGTTACAAAACTCCATTCACATTAAACCTTAATAATGTATGACTGAAGTAATAAACCCCAATGCAATGTTCTCACTGGTTTGCCTTGAAAAGTCATAGGTCAGTTATGAGGTTACGTTTAGTACAAAAAAAGTCTTTTGCAGAGTTGTTATATGCTGTAAAATTTACAGGATGGAAAAATGCCATTCAATCCATCATGTCTGCACTGCAAATGCAGACATGATAACTTCAAATTATCGCATAGGCTATATCATGCTGAGATGACATGGTGTGGAGCTGGATGAACACAGCAGGCCAAGCAGCATCAGAGGAGCAGGAAGGCTGATGTTTCGGGCCTAGACCCTTCTTCAATATAATGCTCGATCACTTTTTCAACAGTTGAGTGTTGTTTGGATATGCTCTTAATTTTTCATCAAAAATACCAGATTGGCCATTTGATTCCCACCCCACCCCACACCATGATCGACGCCACTTACATCAAAAGCCATTTAAAATGGTTTAGAATAAACTGGTCCTGCCCATCATACAACAATACACAACAGGACCCTTTTCTCTCCCACCTATCCGTTCCTCCCACCTCACTGACTAATCCCCACCACTTCCTACCTGCACTCACCTATCACCATCTCACCTGCCTTCCTCAGCCCCACTCCTCCTCTTTTTATTATTTCAGAGCTCCCTCCCATCCACTATTTCTGAAGAAGGGTTGTGACCTGAAACGTCAGCCTTCCTCCTCCTCTGATGCTGCCTGGCCTGTGTTCATCCAGCTCCACGCCATATTATCTCAGATTCTCCAGCGTGTGTAGTTCTTCCTATCTCTCTCAAATTGTCAAAGTCATTTTCTGACGTCCCTTACTCCATTTAAATGTGTTGTTCTTCTTTTGAAAAAGATACAAAGTCCTGAAAAATTCCGTCCACACCTGCTCATTTAGCTGCAAATCTCTCTTAGGCAAGAGAGGTTTCAGGTACTGAGCAGATCTAAACCTGCCGTATCTGATCATGAATGGAGGTGGACAAATAAACAACTCGTTGGAGGAGGAGGAGGAGGAGGCTCC